>NC_141886.1:31617855-31921709 GCF_030686135.1 Camelina sativa
TCATCAACAATCTTCGATTTGTAGGCTTCTCTTAATGTTGTGTAGCGTAACAGAGACGAGGTTTGTGACGGAATCCACAGACTCCATATTCAGTTTTGCTGCAGGAGAAGGGTTGATGAGGGTTTGGAGGGCCAGTGTGAGGAGAGACCCTCCTTGGCTATTTCTGTCATCTTGTGTTGTCGTGATTACCAGTGGCCGTGACTCTACTCCATCGGGTATGATTGAGAATCCACAGGGCAGGATTTGGATGCTGCTTGAATCATGTCCCGTGAGCACCAGCTGCGTCGTGTTTATATCTACCGGAGCGTATACCACCACCGACTCGTACGAGTTAGTGCAGCTGTCTTGCAGCACCCATATGCTCTTTTCCCTCGTTTTCACTGTCTGGAAATAGACATCCAGATTATGGAAGCCGAGACCAATTGAAAGAATTGTGCAGACAAAATAAGCCTACCTGGATAGCCACTGAGTTGCCTCTGTCTTGTCCCTTGGATAAGCTTGCAATAGACTGGACATGCGCTCCGTTCGACAAAGCATCCCACTGATGATGATGTATAGTTAGATATATGAGTGGAAGCCCGTTTTATCGTTTGCATAAAATGTGTATGGGTTTGAGAATGTACCTCATGGCGACGAGCTTCATCTCTAAAGAAATCAAAGAGAAGAGTTGGGGAAACAGGTAACCAGAGGGAAGAAGAAGCGCAGACAATGACTCCCGTGGGTTCCCCAGGATCATGGAGGTTCTTCCTGGAAGAAACTCGCATGTCTTGACCAGTTTTTGTGGTGATTTTTGTCCATTGATGGTAGCTTGATGCAGCAATGGCGCGGTAGAAGCTTTGTGTCATCCTTTGCGCCATCTTCAGCACGCTCTTTCTCCCGGCCAGTGTTGTAACTCCTGCTCATCAGCAGACCGAGAGAGTTTAGAAGTAATGAAGATATTATATGTATCGAAAGACAGAGATAGTAAATGGAGGATCCAGGGATATAGACAGACCGAGAGAGTCCTTGGTGGGGACGTTGGTAGCCATGAAGAAGACGAGGCGTTCGCAGTGGAGCTGAAGTGTGGCGACCCAGTGTCGAGCCCCAAAGGCCAAACCGGTGTTGACTAAGGAGCGGAAGAGAGGCTGAACTGTGGAGGCAGACACGTCAAGGTGCTCCACCCAGGTGACCTTGGAGTGGCCGTTGGAGGTGTCCTCAATGATGCACCCTGAGGGCAGTTTTCGGCATTTAAGAAGAGAAGCCTCCTTCTCTGTGTTGCTGTCCTCCACGGACACCGAGACGTCCACAATAGCCCATTTCTCAGGGGTCAGCTGCCGGCAGCTTCTCACGAAGTACACTTCTCTAGTGGGAACGACCGGAGTGAGCAGCTGCATCTCCCCAAACATCTGCCAGTCCATCCCCATGTATCAGCTCAGTAGTCGTCATTATTAAGTTTCACTTTTTGTATGAAATATATAAAGTTGACAACGTAACTCACCAACTGAATGGCACCGTCAATCCGTGAAGGCCCTTCACCTTGACGGATTACATCAACAGTCGCCGCTTTTGAGACCAAGCACGCAAACATCTCTTTCCATTGCCCCTGCATGCACATCAATTAATTTATTGCATCCTTTAATATAACTAGTGATAAAGGTAAAAATAAAAATTAAGTACCACGTCCATGAAACTCTGGGCAAGTTTATGTGCGTCCATAAACACAATCCCCACATCTCTAGATGCTTCGATGGTCTTCCTTCCAGGCAACGAAGAGGCTTGAGCTTGAGGAAACTCCTTGAGGTACTCGTCGTAGTTAAGAATTTCACGGCCAGTCTCAACGCTGCGGAGCCACAGAGGTTCGCCGGAGGTGGCCATCTTCTGGAGTTCAAGGGTGGCTCGGTTGGCAATCTCGGCGATGCGGGACTTCTCCAGGGCAAATACGCCAGTGTAGAAATCGAGAGATCCGAGACGTTGTTCTTGATCTTCGGAGCATGAAGCCTGCAGGGGATAGGGAGTGCGACCGAGAGCTGCACGAAGTTTATCAAGCTCGGCTTTCAGTTTGGAGTTTTCGAGATGGAGATCATCGGGGCCTCCTCCGCAGTTGGGGCAGGAGGAATTAGCCGCCTTGGAAAACGACTCTCTCATGGCTTTGTTTTCCTCTCGCAGCTTCTCCAGCTCAGCCTTGAGCAGCGAGTTCTCGTGCCGTTCTTGAATAGCCTGTTCAGTGTTTTTATTTTATAGCTACTAATTACTGCATGCATGGTCTTTTAATTTATTCTCACAATCAATAAATGTCACGTAGATATACATACCTTGATCTGGGTGCGGCGATTTTGAAACCAGAACTTGACCTGGCGAGGAGCCAGTCCTAATTGCTTGCTTAGCTGCTGTCGTTGCTTCTCGTCCGGATGTGGTGTCTCTTTGAATAGCCTGCAACCTCATCAAATAATTCAGAGACATATTAATTATTATTTACATGTATGTGTTTGTTGTTTTCTAAATTAAAGATTAAACTAAGTCTTACATATGCAAGCAACCGAACCCTAACTATACCATTAGGCTTTAATTATGATCGTGCGAAACAAATTAACACTGTATCGTTTGACCCTACATATATAGTGTAGTAGAATTACAACTAAAGTCATCATGTCTGGAGAAGAGGGAGAATTTATAATTAAGAGAAAGCGTAGGCAAACTATGCAACTAAGGGCATAGAAATGATCAATGCTGGATATATATCATCATCGGCAATATATGAATACATTTTTAAGTATAGGTGTGAAACTAATGGAGAGGCGTAAATTAACGTGTGAATATGCTGCTCTTCAGCGCAAGACACCATCCTCCTCAGCGCAAGACACCATCCTCCTTCCACTAAGTACTACTTATATATAAAAGTAAGAATATATGGAGATGAGGTGTTACATGAAATAAAACACACACACACACACATATATATATATATATATATATATATATATATTTGGGAGGAATAAAAAGAGGGGAGCTAGGGTGGAGATCTAGAAATGAACAGACACAGCAGGGAAAAAAAAACCCAACCCAACTAATTAATAAATAATGAAGTTCCTTGTTTGAAACCCTAAAGAAGTAATATCGGATCATCCCCTAGTGAAACTATATAATTAGGAGAAGTGTGGGATGAGGGGTGAAGCATAAAAATGATAGAGAAGAAATATTAAAAAGGGTTAAAAGAAAGAACGTACGCTTCCATGTGTCTGATCTGATCGGTGGTGTGGCGATGATACTTCTTCCTCTTCCTCTTATTGCCTTTGTTGCCGTCGTCGTCCTCCAAGTCCTCGTCGTGATCCTCACCCTCCAAGTCCTCCTCTGATCTAGATCTCGTGGGTCCAGAGTTCTCGCTGCTCATCTCCACTGTACGATCCTCATCCTCAACTACCCTTCTGCTCAGAAAGTCCTCCTCGGCAGGGTCGGTGTTGCCGGACGATGCATTTCGGAATATCCCAGCCTGTACGTGTAGATAGTCTCCATTAAAATCAATATAAAACAAATTATAGTATTATGTTTATGTGAGTGTTATACAGAAAGAATTAGAGAAAGAGGGTATATATATGTACGAGAGAGAGGGAGAGGGCTGGAGACGAGAAAAAATCTTTGGTGGGTTGTTTCGAAGACATCTCGACGGCCATTGACATACAAAATCCAATCCCTTCTTAATTTGCTTATCTTCCCCTCTTTCTCCTCGCACTTCCTCTTCCTTTTATATATATATCTCTCTCTTTTCTTTTTTAAATACCAACAATAAATGTACTTTTTGTATAGTATTAATTAATATATAAGCTATATATGATCGATCGATGGATGATGATATAGCCTCTTCAATTCCAATTATATAACCGGTCGTTCTTCAGATACTTCTTCCATTTCTCTACGTGCCGCTTGACTTTTAGGTGCTTGTTTAATTTTATTATAATTAACTTTTTTTAATAATTAATATACCCATCTCTTTAATTAGTTCTTTTACTGTTTTATTAAGTATTCCCTCTGTTTCAAAATATAAAATGTTTTAATTAAAACACACAGATTAATAACTTTTTACTTTTAACAAGTTCAATCAATCAGAAACAATACTGCATAATATAAAATACTAAACTAATCTAAAAGTTGCATAAAAACTTGAAAATATCATATATTATGAAACAAAAAACTTCTCTAAAACATCTTATATTTTGAAACGGAAGGAGTATTATTTATAATATTGACTACTAGCTTCTTCAATCCGACAATTGATTAGTTTAAAACATGGCCAGCTACAGAAATTGCATCCAACGATCGACAATTCAAAAAAAAAAAATCCTCTATAAAATAATTCGATTATCCTAGCTATATATATATTTATACAGCAAAATTTAAAGTCGAATATGGAAAATCACCCCTTCCATTAATTAATTCAGTTCAGCTACTATAGTTTTTTTAGTATGATACATGTTTTGGAATAATCGTGTCCGCACACAAGAACTGAAGGATTGTAAATCATGCGAGGATAGAGTTGAGCTTGAACATACGTGTATATATAAGTAGCTGGCTATGCATGCCATTAATCATGAATTGTTATCCGTTAAAACTACAAATATATATAATGACGTTGCTAAATACAGTAGATTACTGTAGACAGTGGGGAGAAGGAATGAGAATAAGGGGCCGGCGCGGCGGGTTGCATGATTGATTTTTAAGGGTATACAAACAAAATACGAACTTCTCCCTGTCTCTTCTTTAAGTGTGTAGAGAGAGAAAGAGAAAGACATATTTTGTCAGATTATGATTTCTTAATTAATTGGTTTAATTTAATCTATCTATTCTAGAAAGAGAGAGTTGACCGTTAGATACTGGGGATGGACTCAACTAACTTTTAAGCACCTAATTTTCCAACCGCATTTTCTGCTTTCTTCTTCCCTCCTTAATTATCATCTATCATCATCATTACTCTTATTTTCATGACTTGTCTTTATTTATTACTTACTACTATATACAATTATTTATAATTTAATACAGTGTATGTACGTACTATAGTTTAATTTTTTTTGGTAAACATGTGAAGAAGTACGTACTATAGTTTATCTATTATTGTTGATCAGATCACTTCTTTCAAACAATTGGTAACTTATGCAAAACGCTAACATCATCACATCTTTGGTTTTAGAAAATCTATATATATCTACAATATACATATACTTATATAGTTATATTGTAAACTCGGTGTAGATATAGTACGCAAGTAATTGCATTATTCGGCATAGGAAACTGGAAAAAGCATTGGTAAGAGAGATTGATGACTACAGAATATTACAGCTGCTACATGGATGGTAAACCTTAATTAGTTGATCAAATGGCTAGCTATATATATATATATATATATATAGCTTGTGCTCCAGGCCATATTAATATATATACTAGTATAAAACTAATGATATATATATTCCTGGAATCCAAAATCGAATCTAATACACTAGCTAGTAGCAGTGTAAATAAACAATATTAAGACGACTAACGGTAAAGGCATGAGGGGAAGGAAGAGTTGTTGTTAGAAAGTTAAAAATATAGATAGAATAGAATTAAGAAGAAGCTAAAAGGATGACGTGAGGGGGGGAAGCGGAAAGAGACGTCGGTCAGCGAGAGAAGGGCATTTGACCGATCGTTACTCATTAATTTCAGCGACCTTAAAAGGAAATGAATGCTCTTTATGGGTTTGCCTCCAACCCCTTTCCATTTTCTCCACCCTCTCTTTATTACTTACTTACCCTACCTCTCTCTCTCTCTATATATATATATATACTGTATGTATAAGAAGGCCACTCATATATGCACATGTGTATATACATATTTAACAAAATCAAATTTTGTTTCTCTTGTAATTATATCGCGACTTAAAGATTTTTACAGTTTCATACATTGATCGATCGATACTTTCATTTATATGTGTACGCAAACTCCATAACATATTACATATTCACAAGACGCATGCATCACAGCATGCAACTACATGGTTTGTAGTTCAGTCACTTACAAACTAACAGTATATATAGAGAGCTAGTCTGATACCAAAAAAAAAAGTATAGAGAGCTAGTTCGTAGGTTAATTAAAACCTATACATACGTACATTTGATGGAGAACAGTAATATATAATACTATAACTAGCTTCTAGCTAGTGGACTAAATAAATATACGTATATCTGCAATTCAAAAGCTAGCTAGCTTCGTCAGTTTCTTTTTTTTCTTTGTTAGTCGTACGGTCGATGGAATTGTTAGTTAGGAAAGGTAGATACATAATGTATAGAGAGAGAAACAACCATAACATTTACGGTTCACCACATGCTCTTTAATTAAATTAATGCCTCCTAACATCTCCTCCGCTAGCTCTATCTATATTAATTACTACTTAAATACTGCCTACAGATTCCTTTTTTCATCCTTTCATTCCTTTTGGCTGCTCTCCTCTCTCAATTACATACTTAGGGTTTTGCGTAATAAAACCTTTCCTTTTCTTACGATTAATATCTTTACCCATGTTGGCAACCTCCAAAACGAGTCCTCTTTTGGCTTATTTTAGGCGGATATTAATTGAAAGCAACTAAATAATCAACTTTGGAGTTAGTAGGGCTACCAAATTAATTAAGACAACTCTTAAAGCTGAATCCAAGATGCAACCGACTATCCTTTTTTCTTTCTTTCTTGTTGCTGTTTGGTCTCAAACAACGCAAGTTACGTAACTGACTATATATATACTTTATAGTCATTTATATTCTTACAAATAATTACGACTATCTAGCTACATAGAGAATTGACCCACCAAAATGGAATACGTTCCGATCTCGCGCTGAAAGCGAAAGCAAACCTGTATATGCAAATTGTGACATTGAGTGGGCACACGTGTGAAGAGGGAATGGTGGCATAGGAGATTGTGCCAGATAAAGACAGTGAGGACACAACTTGCTCCATATACTTAAAAAAACGTATATAATTAATACAATGCATTTGATTCATCATATGAGTCGTACGTTCCTAATATTCTTGGTACCTCCAACCACAAAACAAAAGATGGATAGTTAGTTGGAGAGAATCAGATGAAAGCTAAAAGGCACACAGTTGTGCGAGAGCTAGCTAGCGAGTACCCCGTATATATTGGATATACTTTAAATCTTACGACAACATTTTTTGGTATGATCCATAATTATTTCATTACGTTTGTTGTAGTATTTTAATTAATATATTAATTAAATGAAAATATATGAATAATTATATATAAATATTAATTGAATGAAAATGCAAAACGTATATATATAATTGTGATTTAAGTTAAAGAAGATGATAGTTGAATTACGTAGAAGGAGAGGGTATGAAATTTACATGAGTTGTCAAGAAACAAAGCGGACGAAGTAATCGAATTATGTAGAGGAGGGAGTTTGTAAACTAAACTAAACTAAAACAAAAGGTAAAAGCTAATCATATGCATGATGCATGTCATGTTTGTGAGCGTGCGGAACCTAAAGCCGATGGCCCCAGAATTGGTGGGCTCTAATAGGCCCAATTTGGCTAATTAGGCTGGATCACACAATTGTTTTCCCTTATAACTATAAACAGTTGGACACGGGCCATGTACGTTATGTTATGCATACAAAAGAAAGTATGGTTATTGATTAGCAACGTATATTACTTGAATTATAAATACTAGTTAGGTACAAACAAAGTAACTAGTAAGTAAATTCAGACCAAAACAAAACATAAAATGAATTAAAATGATACAAATAAAAATTAGGGAGGATTATTAAGAGAGAACGTTTTTGATTAGTGAGTAGAACGACGTCGTTTGTGTTGCCGGTGGAAAAAAAAAAAAAAAAAGGATTTGGACTTTTGCGATTTTGGGATCTAACCAGAAAAGCAGGATTATTGATATCAATCGGGGGGTCGGTCTCTCCTGTCTCCTCCTCCTCCGCAATTCGATCACGACGGCTCTCATTCATCAAATCACGACAAGGACGACGCATCTCCATCTCGTAAGTTTTTTTTTTTTTTCTCTTCCCCCGTGAACTGATGAATGATGATCCCAATTGCTCTTTTGTTTTTCTCTGTGATCGCCACACGCACGAGCACCATTTTAAAACTCGGGTTATTGGTTTTTCCTTGTAAGCGCAGGTCTGCTTGGGAGATGGATCTGGTCCGGTGATTTTGTTTTGTTTTTTCAAAAAAGGTGGAACGAGCGAGTTTCAGATAGATGGCTTGGTTCAGTGGAAAAGTTTCTCTGGGAGGATTCCCAGATCTCACCGGGGCAGTCAATAAATTCCAGGAGAGCGTCAAAAACATCGAGAAGAATTTCGACAACGCCCTTGGCTTTGACGACAAGTCCGACGAATCTGCCCCCGCTGAAGGTTTCTCTTCTCTTCTCTTCTCTTTATCATCATCTGCTAGGAATCATCTATATAGGAGGTTTCGTCAAGGTTGCATAGAAATTTTATACGATCCATGATCTGCTGTTGCAAT
Organism: Camelina sativa; assembly: GCF_030686135.1. NCBI lineage: Eukaryota > Viridiplantae > Streptophyta > Magnoliopsida > Brassicales > Brassicaceae > Camelina > Camelina sativa. The sequence goes on from NC_141886.1 coordinate 31,626,349, forward strand.
GGTACAGTTATGGGATTTACTGTGCTTCAGATATTCCATTTTATTCACATCTTTTGGATCTGTCCCCTTTAGCTACACACAGCTTCTACTGGCTATAATTTTTCTGGGTTTTCTTAACATTACTAAAAAAAAATCACTATCTTCTCTTATGTGTCATGAGTTTCTTTTTCGCTTGGTTTCTCTTCACATTTCCTTCTCTTTCTAATGCAGCTTCAAGTATGTGGCCACCTGCTGTTGATACCAAAAGTCTCTTCGATCCTGTAATGTCCTTCATGGGTAACACCTCCGATGATAAGCCAGATACTTTGGAAGACTCCGTCAGTACAGATAATCCGTCTCTTATTGAAGGAACAGAAGAAAAAGAAGAAGAAGAAGAAAAAGGATTTGTTAATCTTGCTACTGAACAAGCAGTATCTGTTGAAGCAAATAAAGAAACTAATGTGATAAGAGAAGCTGATCAAGCAGAAATTCCCGAGGTAACAGAGACTACTGTTGTTTTAGATCTCAAAGATGATGATGATGATCCTGAATCACAGATGGTTCTCGAAGACTCTTCTCTTCAGAATCCTGCATCATCAGGTTACATCACTAGTCCTGAACCTAATGAAAAGCCCCAAATGACAGCTTCTCAAGATTCACATCCCGAGTCAGGAGGAGATGCTGAATCAGAGGTTGTGGAATCACAGCCAGAAGACGCTGGAACAAGACAAGTTACTCTAGAGAAAAAAGACACAATTTACCCCCCTGTGTTAGATGGACTGCATAAGTCTACTGATACGGATGAGACAACAACTGAACAGGAAACTCTGGGTGAAAATCTGGAAGAGGGAACCTCGATTATAAATGATGAAGTTTCACCTGATATAAATAATTTACATAGTACAGAGTCTCCTCATACTCATCCGTCAATTTCTGAGTCCGATAGTCCTCCTCATGAGTCTTCTGTACCAAAGAGATCTTCTTCAGATGAAATTTCAGAGAGAATCGTAGATCTTGTGTCTTCTGAACTAGATTCAAGACTGGATGCTAGTGAATTCAATGAAAACCAGCGTTCAAGCTCGGCTACAAATGTTTCCGACTCCGCTGATGTTGTTCTGGAATTAGAGAAGACCAAAAAGGAAATGAAAATGTTGGAAAATGCCCTGCAAGGTGCTGCAAGGCAAGCTCAGGTACATATTTAGATTCCCATGAAAGGTTGTGTTACAGATATGGTGCTTCAGTACCAAATTTCTGGTGATTTGTTTGCAGGCAAAGGCTGATGAGATTGCGAAGTTGATGCATGAAAATGAGCAGCTAAAATCTGTCTCTGAGGATTTGAAGGTACTAATGAGTATGCCGGATGTTGATATTTTATTAGATGAAGATGAAGTATTAATTGTTTCCCCAGTCTTTAAACCATCTTCCTTTCCTTCGGGTTGATTTTGATTCTAAATTCTAATACCTCTGTTCAACAGAGGAAATCTAATGAAGCTGAAGTTGAGTCTTTGCGAGAAGAATACCATCAAAGAGTTGCAACTCTTGAGAGGAAGGTATGTTTTCTTTTAGCGTTCTTCTCTTTTCATTCTCCTCTTCCATTATAAATATGCCTTCATGGTGCTTATCATTGTAGGTTTATGCTCTCACCAAAGAGCGGGATACACTTAGAAGAGAACATAACAAGAAAAGTGATGCTGCGGCCCTTTTGAAGGAAAAAGATGAAATTATAAATCAAGTTATGGCTGAAGGTAAGGCCACCATTTGGAATGCTTGAGTTATGGAGCATACTATTTCGGTTTTAAAAAAATGGGTTTATGCCTCCCAAGAGCGAACTGTAAACTTTTTAACATGCCTGAAAAATGCTCAGCTTGAGCCCTTGATGATATTAATACCCATCATTTCAGGCGAAGAGCTTTCAAAGAAACAGGCTGCTCAAGAAGCTCAGATCAGGAAGCTAAGGGCTCAGGTATATATTCAATATCTACGTGTTTCAGTCTCTTATTAATACCATCAATCTCATGGTTCTTCTCTTTCCTTATTTGTTTGAGGGTTAGATAAGAGAGGTCGAAGAAGAGAAGAAAGGACTGATCACAAAGCTTCAGGTAATTGATGTGGCGAGCTATGTCTTTGTTGTTTCTCTAACCACATCGTTAATGAATGAAACTGCATGAGAGGGTTGTCTTGATTTTCCAGAAGTTTTATGAAAGGCTGGGTTGAAAATCTTGTAGGCAGGGTCAATATCTAAATGACTGCATTGGTCAAGTTTGTTAAGCTTCATTAATTTTTCCTTTCAATTGCCAGTCTGAAGAAAATAAGGTTGAAAGCATTAAAAGGGACAAGACAGCTACAGAAAAGTTGCTGCAAGAGACCATCGAAAAACATCAAGCCGAACTTACTTCTCAGAAAGACTATTACTCAAATGCATTAGCTGCAGCGAAGGAAGCTCAAGCATTAGCTGAAGAGCGTACCAACAATGAAGCGAGAACAGAGTTAGAGAATCGTCTAAAGGAGGCCGGCGAGAGGGAATCTATGCTAGTCCAGGCGCTGGAAGAATTGAGGCAAACCTTAAGCAAAAAGGAGCAACAGGTTTGTCTTACTCGATTAAGTTTGGGATACTACTGGGTTATCATCTGATCATTTTATTTATACTTATCTAGTCGGTGGTCTCTAATTTTTGCAGGCAGTGTTTAGGGAAGACATGTTCCGTCGAGAAATTGAGGACCTTGAAAGACGTTATCAGGTAAATAGAGATGTTTTGTTGTCTCTATGCATATTTCTTTCTTTGGTTTATGGTCTTGTGGTCTTTAAACTATTAGTAGCCATGGCATTTGAACAATAATCCTAGTTACTAATAGTTTGTTCTGTTTGCTAAACTAACCTTCTTGTAGGCTAGTGAGCGGAGGTGTGAGGAATTGATCACTCAGGTTCCTGAGTCGACAAGGCCTCTCCTAAGACAGATTGAGGCTATGCAGGTAGAAAATTGACCCTTATGTTTTATTTTCAGAATATTCCTGAGATTTGTATCTTAAAAATAATTGTAATATTGTATGCTTCTTATATGATTGGCGATAGGAAACTACAGCCAGAAGAGCAGAAGCGTGGGCTGCTGTAGAAAGAACTCTGAATGCTCGATTGCAGGTGTTATGAATAACACTGCTACACGCTATATTCAGCCAATTATTTTTGTTTTCTGTCTTTTTGTTCACTTTCTACAAATGTTCAGGAAGCAGAAACTAAAGCTGCAACAGCTGAAGAACGAGAACGCTCTGTGAACGAACGTCTCTCACAAACTTTATCAAGGATCAATGTTCTAGAGGCCCAGGTTTCTATGCTCCTTCACACTTTTCTTCATCAAGTTTCACGTGCTTTCTCTAAATTTTAGCTTACCCAGTTCTCCCATCCAGCTTTCATGCCTCAGGGCAGAACAGGGCCAGTTAAGCAAGTCGCTTGAGAAAGAGAGGCAGAGAGCAGCAGAAAATAGACAGGAGTATCTGGCAGCTAAGGAGGAAGTAGATACTCTAGAAGGTCGAGCAAACCAACTTGAGGTGGAATTAAGGGAACTTCGGAGAAAACATAAGCAAGAGTTGCAAGAAGTTCTGCTCCACAACGAGCTTATTCAAAAGGTGCTACATAGTTTTAAGGACATAAGTTTATCTAAGAAGAATCCGAATTGATTATCTTCATGCATAAGGATACTAGATTACCTAGTATAAAAGATTGAATCCCATGATAAATGCCCCATCAGTTACGGAATTTGTGGACTGGAGTACCTAGCGTGTCTTAAATCAATCAAAGTAGTGCTTTCCCAAACTTGTTTATCTCTAGTAGTTTCTACCAGCATGCAAACTGTTCAGTTTATTATTCTACTTTATTGTTCATGTTGTTTCTTGAAATGGCTGAATTTTCTTTCAGGACTTAGAGAGGGAGAAGGCTTCACGTTTGGATCTTGAAAGAACATCCCGCATCAATTCCTCAGCCTCTGAACAGCTTCCCATAGCAAGGCAAAATTCTGCCTTTGAGAATGGTGATGCATCTTGATCTAGATTACTTCATAATAAATCAAGCTTTGCATATCTTTTAATTTATTAATTATGACATCAGGAGGCTTGTCAAGAAAGCTCTCAAGCGCAGGCAGCCTTGGAAGCATGGAGGAGAGCTATTTTCTGCAAGCTTCTCTTGATTCTTCAGATAAGTATTCTGAGAAGAGAAGCACGCCTGAGGCAACAATGAGTCCGTACTACATGAAGAGCATCACACCTAGTGCTTATGAAGCCACGCTTCGACAGAAAGAGGGCGAACTTGCTTCATACATGTCCCGCTTGGTAGGTGTAGAAAGTATCCAACTGGGTCATTTATGTGTAACCCTATTGGTAGGCTTTTGGCAATTGGCTTTGTAATAAGATTGAGGTTCACATCATTTTGTTATCTCAGAGTCCCTTATAACGGCTCACCTTGGATATAGGTTTTAGTGGGCCACTATGGGTGTAGGGATCATGTTGACAAATTATGGGTTAGTTGCAGACTATGGTTAGCCTTTTTTTGTAAGCTGGTTTAGAAGATTTAGCTCTACTCATTGAGGTAGTATAGGCCGGTTGTTAGTATCATCACTGATGTTGGATTTAACTGTAAAACTCTATTTGCCTTGGGACAGGCATCAATGGAGTCTATCCGAGATTCCCTGGCTGAAGAACTAGTCAAAATGACAGCAGAGGTATGTATAGCGCTGAGAAGGCGGGATATGGCGTCTTATGCTGTGATATAGAGTTGATATATTTTGGTGAGTGTTGTAAATGATATGGCGTCTATATCTGGTGACTGTGGATGTAGTGTGAAAAATTACGGGGGGAGGCGGATAGGGTCCCGGGCATAAAGGCAGAGCTGGAAGCACTAAGGCAAAGGCATGCAGCTGCTCTGGAGTTGATGGGTGAAAGAGATGAGGAGGTAAGATATATGTGAATAAAATAGTAGTATATACAGCATTAACAGTGGTGGGTTCAACAAAAAAAGGTGTTTTGGGTGGCAGTTGGAGGAACTTCGAGCGGATATAGTGGACCTGAAGGAGATGTACAGGGAGCAAGTGAATATGCTGGTGAACAAGGTAAGTGAAAACATAGACAAGTATAGGGAAAAGTGTTGACAAACGCAGGGTCATCATGCTCATTGCATCTTTGGGTTTTGCAGATCCAATGAGGGAAGCAAGGGGAAGATGGCGATCAAAGTGTTGGCAGGCTCAGGCTCATGAGTAGGACCACCTAATCCCTGTAACCCACTATTGTATAGCTATAAGCTAACAACTAAAGCCCAGTATTTCCTCCATTTGTCCTATCCTATGTATCTCAGGTATTGAACCCGAGGCTTTTCAAAACAAATTTTTGCTGCTCGAAAGAAGGGAAGTTTTTTTTGCTTACGGGTTAAGTCGTAAATTATATTGGAGAAAAGAATAATAGAGTGAGCTTGTGTGAGTTTTCCTGTGTCGTATCAGCGAAAAATTGTGGGACTGGACCCGCAACTAGCTATGGAGTGGATGAGTGAAAGATGTGGATGAATTGAATAATGAAGTACGGAATGAATAGCACAGAAATGAACTATAAAAAAGTATATATATATATATTAAAAAGGCCTAAGAAAGAGGCCCTCATTGTATAATATAATAAAGGCCCAACAAGAGCGCTGTGATTTGATGAGAGGTTATTTGGCTGTGTTGTTGGTGAATTGATGAGATAACTTGTTTTCTGTACTTTATCCACGTATGGGAGTGTCATTATTTCATTCCAGTTCGTTGAGTTCCCACTAATATATAGTTACAATAAAAAATAAAAAAGAAGTATCGGGCTCGATCGGTAGGGTAGAGGGAGAAGCAGGTGATTAAAACCCATCATCGTGTCTCGGGGGAAGAGTGAAGCAAAGCAAAAAGCAGCATCTGGGGAGTGTGTGTGTGGCCATAAATATCATCACTCCTCCGTTACCCTCCAAATTTGTCGCTCTTCTCTTCTCTCCTCTCTAAGAAAGTAAGAAAGTAGCAAGGCTTTTTTTTCTTCATCTCGACGATTCCAGCTCTCGCCGCGTATCATTTCTCTTCCCCAGGTGGTAGGTAATAAATAAGGTAAAAAGGTCTTTACTATCATCCATCATCTTCATCCTGTCCTGCTAGATCTGCCATTGTCTTTTTTATTTGAATCCAACAATAATTTGAATCCGATTTACATTGCCATGTTTGTTTGGAAAAGCTTCGATCAGATCCGACGATCTCTCACTTTCTCATCATCCGTTTACGTCGTCATGACTCGTCACCTTTTTTCTTCTTCTTTAGATTCCTCTGCTGGATTCTTCCTACTAGCTCACGTCACCGTCATGTGTGCGCTTTGAATTCTAATTAAATTTGACTCTATCTAAGCTTAGCTAGGGATTTATGTGCAAGTATCGTTGGATTTCATACTCTGCACACTAGCACTTTAATTAAGGAAGAAGGTTTCCTTTAATTTATTAGTAATAATTTCGCGACTCTGCTTTGCTTTCATTTCACATTGAGCATCCAATTTAGTACAGTATGTCGAATCCTTCTATAAGCTTCTATGGCGTTGCTGCATGTTGTGACACTGAACTTTGATGTGCGCAGTATAGCGTGGGGATGGATTCTGTTCGACGCACTTACACCATTATGCGTGGTCGTCACATTGACAAGCGCGTTCCTTCTAAAGATTTTCTCTCTTCTTTGGATAAAGCTGAAACTGCAGGTTTGTCTTTTTTAAAAATCTGTTTTATTTCTTTATCACATAGACTACTCTCATCTTCTTTTGTTGCCTCTGCTCTGATTTCTTTTTTACATAGATCCATGTTTGTGATAGAGCTTTCTTCTATTTTAAGATTGATTTATCAATTTCCACTCTGATTTCTTCTCTATTTATATATCTGTCGTATTTAAAGTCTTGAACCTTTTTCTGCATATATTACTGACTATGACTTTTATTTATATATTTCCACTCCAGTACGTCTGCCTGCTGGCACGGGAAAAGACAATGGCAATCCTTCCTGGAAGCGATCTCTGCCTCACGTGCTCGTTGCATCACTCACTTCACTTTTATTCGGCTATCATCTCGGGTCTCCTCCTTGTGACTTCTCTTCTTTTTTTTCATTTGTGCATAAACAGAACAAACATTGAAATTTCCCTTTTCTGCTGCTAGGCTGTTATCGGTTTTTTTCTTTCTATGTTAAGCTTAGTTGACAGGCTTATTATGTTGTATCTCTTCTCTATGCATTGTTCTTATTCAAACATTCGATAACATTTTATCTCAAAATTTTGCTTTCTTTTAAATGTATGTTATTGGGAAGAACAGGAAATTCATGCCTCTTTTCTGGACGCAGGGTTGTTAATGAAACTCTCGAAAGCATATCAGTTGACCTTGGCTTTAGTGGGAACACCATCGCTGAAGGTACTACCTACTCAACAAGACAAAAATTTTATCCTGTCTTTTTCTGTCTATCCTGATCATTCCAAAAACCTTTTTTTCTGATGGATGAAGGTCTTGTGGTTAGCACGTGTTTAGGCGGCGCCTTTATTGGATCTTTGTTCAGTGGGTTGGTTACAGATGGTGTTGGCCGCCGAAGAGCTTTCCAGTTGAGCGCTTTACCAATGATTGTTGGAGCTTCCGTGAGGTATTTTTTTTCTTCTTCAGGTTAACTTTTGGTTTAGGGCCTTTAGGTTGTTCAATATGCACGACTAGGTACTCTTTAAGTGTGTTTAGTGTACGATTCTTATTTTATGGTAATTTTTTTGTTCAATGTCCATGTGGTCACTTGAACATCTCAGATTCGAATCATCGCCTGCTGATATATTACTGTGGTCTAGGCTAGTCATTGTGAAGTTTGATTTATCTTATAGTGATTTCCTGCTTGGATGTTTATACCCCCGAATATTGGATATGGGTAAATTGGCTACTCATTTGAATATTTTTGGTTTCAAGTCATTGCCGTGGTGATTTTTCACTTATCCCAAAGGTGTAGCACTAATTAGGTTTAGTATATCCATCCTGTTTCTTTTTTAGTCATAGTCCAAGTACAAAATCAGGAGATCTGTGTGCTTACATGTGTATTTTTGCAGCGCATCAACTGAGAGTCTTGAGGGCATGCTCCTGGGAAGGTTTTTGGTCGGAATTGGGATGGGCATTGGTCCTTCTGTTACGGCTCTCTATGTCACTGAGGTACTTGACATATACTTTGAAGTCTTCCTTTCTGCACTTGTTTTGATAAGATTGCTACATGAACTCTCCTCCTCACTCTTGATGTGAATATGACTTGACGTACTATGTGTTCATCCTTTTCTACTGATGTGATTCATATCAGATCTTTTTTTTTTGGTCAAAAGATGTTTGGGGTCAATGTAGATAGATGTATGTTTCAGACGTAGAAAGACATGTTCATACGCACATAACATTCATTGTAATAAAGGATTAAGGGATTCATTCTTCAAAGCTTTATTTGCATTACTTGATTTACCTAATTTGAAAAAGAAGGTTCTAGGAACATAAGTATCACTAACTCGCTTTATTGATACATTTTACTTTCTTACTTAGAGCAAGACTCACAATTTCTCTTTGCAGGTGTCACCTGCTTATGTGAGAGGCACATATGGGAGTTCTACCCAAATTGCGACATGTATTGGACTTCTAGGCTCGCTGTTTGCTGGAATCCCGGCAAAAGATAACTTGGGCTGGTAAGATATTGATTAGAACTCGAGGAATTCAGGACTTAGACAACCTATATAGCCTGTTACAACCAATGCTTTAAACTTGTGCCTAAAACTGGTTTGTGCGAGAGAAATTTATGGCATGTTTGATCGCAGAAGTTATTCCAAACCCACCTATCTGCAATGTGAATCTCTAGTATCTACTTGAAATGCTGCAACTCTATAGGAATCCCTTCATCTTTTGCTGCATATTCATTAGTGGATATCGACATGGCTTTGCAGGGAAAGGAATCCTGAAGTTTCTAAGCTACTAGCAGATCTCATGCTTTGGTCTACTTGGTCGATGGTCAACTTGGCTAAATTACCAGCTAAATAGGTTTCTCTTTCTTGATTGTTTTAGGTGGCGTATATGTTTTTGGATATCCATAGTCCCAGCTGCAGTGCTTGCTGTTTTCATGGAACTCTGCGTGGAAAGTCCTCAGTGGCTTTTTAAGGTTACTTTCTCATTTTAACCCGCATAGCTCTTAAAGACGTTTTCATAAACCATTTCGTCTGTTGATTCTCTTTCTCTTTACTTAACCGCAGAGAGGAAGGGCAGCTGAAGCTGAAGCTGTGTTTGAGAAGCTATTGGGAGGGGCATACGTCAAAGCTGCTATGGCAGAATTGATGAAGTCGGATAGGGGAGATGACGCAGATTCAGCAAAATTGTCGGAGTTGCTTTTTGGGCGCAGTTTTAGAGGTATGTGTGATCTTTAACCAACAAGATGGTGACCAAAAAAAAAAAAAAAAACCAACAAGATTTGTGACAACGTGTGGCATTAGTTTGACGTCAAATATCCCGGAAATATTAGATTTAGATTTGATTCCCATTGAGCCTTAACGGGTGATGAAATGAGATTGGGGTTAAACTTGACCGCCAAAGAGTTGAATTATCTGCGCGGAAGGTATGTTAGCCCGCTAAACTGGATTCGTAGCCAAAAAAAAAAAAAAGAAAGTAATTGTCATTTTGCCAAAAACATATGGATGACATGTAGCTTCTTAATTTCATTCATTTTTACGTTTTAATTTTCTCCGTTTGCAGTGGTTTTCATTGGATCTACCCTTTTTGCTTTACAACAGTTGTCTGGGATAAACGCTGTGTTCTATTTTTCATCAACTGTCTTCAAGAAAGCTGGTGTACCTTCAGCCTCTGCAAACATATGTGTAGGAGTTTGCAACCTCTTAGGTAAGGAAATGCAAATTTTGTTTGTACATCCTCCATTATTTTCTCAGTAGATGAGGTCTGAATACAAACGCGACATTAGGAACAGTAAACTGATCATGTTTTTAAGTGAACAACCTTCTTAATGCAAACATGATTATTAAGAAAAGTGCCCAAAACTTTTCTTTCAGCATATTGAAATTTGTCAAGTGAAATGATGATCTGTATCTAAAACGAATGTGGGCATCATTTATGCTCATTTACAGGTTCAACTGTGGCAGTGGTTTTGATGGATAAACTGGGGAGAAAAGTGTTGCTTATTGGGAGTTTTGCGGGCATGGTAATTTTTGAGAGAGAAAAGCGCTATTTGAATCAAACTTTACGTACCTGATACCATGTATGTAGATATAAATGTGTATTATCTTTAACAGGCAGTATCGCTGGGTCTCCAAGCAATGGCATATACTTCGCTTTCATCACCCTTTGGAACCTTGTTTCTCTCGGTTGGAGGAATGCTATTGTAAGCTTCCTATAACAACTACGGTAGTGGAAAGGAGGAGGACTGTTTTCTGATAAATTTGGGGTGTGATGACGTAAATGCAGGTTTGTGTTGTCATTTGCAACTGGAGCGGGTCCTGTTCCAAGTCTTCTCCTGTCTGAGATATGCCCTGGTCGTCTTCGGGCAACAGCGTTGGCTGTTTGTCTTGCTGTTCACTGGGTATGGCTTTTTCCTTTGTGGACTTATTAAGGAAACTGATAATCATGAAATAATAACCTTGGAGGATGACACGCAACAACAGGTTATAAACTTCTTTGTGGGGCTGCTGTTTCTGAGAATGCTGGAGCAACTAGGTTCGGTGCTTCTTAATGCAATCTTTGGTTTCTTCTGTGTGGTGGCGGTTATCTTTGTGCAGAAGAACGTGATTGAGACTAAAGGGAAGAGCCTCCAAGAGATAGAAATCAGTCTGCTATCTTCCACCCAGTGATCTCTTTATACCGGAACTTTTATTATTTCTGGCACTCTTATTTTTCCTGGAGTTACACAAGTAAAACATGGACTACTAATATGGAAGTAGGAGTTAGTGGTAAGTATAGAAATGGATATTATTCAAGTACAACAACATGTAAGAAATGGATATTATTCAAGTATAGCCAACGTTTCAACAGATTTTGTAATAAGACAAGACCCAAGTTCAATAATGCTAGGTTTTGAATCCATGTACAGAAATGCACCTATCTAAACTTCTTTCTTGCATCACATGCATGATGTTCCCTTATTGTATAGTCTGTAAAAACCTATCAGATTCTTCTCTGCTTGCGGCTGCTTGCCTGGCTTTTTTACACTTCTAGTAACTTGCATCTGCTTGCTCTTCTAGACTTGGTGGCATGACTCAACAATTCCCCACTTCCATTCATTTGCCACTTGAAACACCTTCCCGTTGTATGGCAACCACAGGCTCGTTACATCTAAGACACCGGAACGATGCTGCTGAAGCGCAGCGGGTCCTTATGCAGTAGTAACAGTACCTGCCACAAGTCATTCTTTTAGGCCTAAGTAACAATTATAGCATATACTCTGAATTCTTCACCCATCTCCAGTAACATCACTTCTGTCTTGTCTACCTTTATATGGTTTGTAACTCGGGAAGACGTATGTAGAGGTACAAACAAAAATATCATACCTGTGCTGGCAAGGCAGAGCAATAAACGGAATTGCAGGATCCACTTGGCAAATAGGGCAATTCACAGTATCCTCTTTACTGCTTGAGGACTTGTCCTTGGCAAATGGACTAAGAATATTCTTAACAGCTGAAGAGTTGAGCAGCGGAAGAAGTAACAGAAGCATTTCCTGAATATCACCAAAACAATTTAAAGCTGGAGGCCAAACAGAACCAGGATATCACATCCAAGAAAACATTTTTGACAGCAGGCAAGACAAATACTCATCGACTGAGCCAATAAGTCTAAAAAGAACGTTTTGACATATCGAAAGACCTAAACGAGAAAAACGCAACAAATACATTGTTTTAAACATAGACAAGATATTTGGACTCCCAAGAAACGGTTGAGTCACAGGATCTACCTAGTTTAAATTCCAAATATGGACACAAAATGTTGTCAGCTTTAACAGCTTAAGTTTGAGCAGCAAAAGGATTTCTTGGAAAAGCAACATAGATCTAAGCGGACAGATACTATCAGTCAAAAAAAATGTTAAGGACCAGTGAGAATCAACCAAAGGCCAAGGATGATACCCAGAACTGATAAGTTGCCAAACTTTTAAATTGATTTAGGCATATATGTACGCAACACACAGAAGAAGACCTACCGAAAATTCATTCCACACAAGTTGGCGGTTCATGTACTCGAAGCTGACAGATCGATTCATATGGGGACTCCTATAGACAAGCCTAGCTTTTAAAGCTTTTTCAATGAGGTTCCTATACCTGGGATCAATAATGAAAAAGAAGTGTAACAGACGTAAGAAGAATCATCAAGATGTTTCCGTATGTGATCTTTGGTTCTGATTTCAATCTTTCAATGTGAAGTTGGAAGTGAATAAATGTGTAGTCCAGAAATTTCTAGTAAATGCAATACAATTGTTTGTCCTAGCAGTTAGTAACACATTAGCTGATTCTTAGTGTAAGGAATAGTGTCAGATATCATTATCAATGGTTCAAGCTAAATGCATTGTCGTGTGCTATTTTATCAGGATGTATGTAGACAAAGTGAAAACGAGTCCATGTACCAAGTAGTTGTACCTTCCGGTATAAAGAAAAGACAATAGGTTAAGAAAAGAAGCAGCTTTGTAGATGCCTTCGATATGTTGTATGACGGTCCAAAGTCGCCTTGCCAATGGTCTCTACAAGAGCAAGGAAAAAAAAAAGAGAAAGAATGAACCATCTATATGAGGAGCGAGTAACTCAGAAGATGAGAGGAAGACACGTACCTGCTCAGAATAACCCCATCTACGGAAAGCAGAAAAGGACTGCAAACGGGAGAAGAGATACTGACCACCAACGGAGGCAACACAGTACCAAATCTTTTGAGGAGCAGTAAGGCCGGGTCCTTCAAGTCCTGTTCTGACTATACGGAGAGTACAAGAGTGAGGAAAAAGAGCACTACATAATATATATATATATATATATATATATATAGAAAAAAGAATTGGAACAAATAATATATAATACCTAAACCGAATTGTTCGGCTGCTACACGTTCATCTCTGTATCTAAGGTTCATGAGAGCATTTCCGGGAGTGGGTTTGTCAACCCAAATAGAGAATCTCCAAATGAGAAACTCAAGGAAAGCATCAAGTTCTGGTTCGTATTGAAAGAGCATTCCTGGCTAATGCCAAAGAAAGAGAAGCCAAGAAAACGTTAAAAAAAGAAGAAAGAAGAAGAAGAAGGAAGAAGGAAGAGCTCTGTCTGTCTGTGGAATTAAGAATAATACCTTCATCAAAGTGAAAACCTTAACCAACTGTTCCTTCAACATGGCTGACATTTCAACATCTAGTCGTGCAGCGTCAAACTGATTCACTCTAGAGATTGCAACCGGTATAACTGACTGCCATTAAAAAAAAAAAAAAGATAACCACCACAGAAAAAAGAAGCAATCTACCGAGACGAGAGACAGAATCCAACCCAAGAGAGCATACCCGGTGGGAAGCGTGAAGAGACTGCGACTGGGGAAGCAATCGTTGATAAGAGCGGATCCAATCATCGTCTGGAGGCGGCGTCATCGGCGCGGTGTAGCTGGGGCGCTAAGGGTGGATTGTTATTCCGGGACACAGCCAAAGTTCCCTTTATCGAATGCCCCGACGAGGGTGTTACCGTCTTTTGCCTAATAAAGATCATAAACTAGTTTGATCAGCCACATTATCATAAACTAGTTTTTTTAAAAGAAACAACAAAGATCATATATAAATAAATAAACAATAATTAGCTTTTTCAACTAAATAAATATGAATCATATACTTTGATAAAGGGGCATGTATGTATTTTAGTTTCGGGTATTATTGTGTCTTGTCTTCTAAGTTCTAATTGTTTTCGCCAAAGTCCGTCCGTTTGTTGTCCAGCAAGCTTATTATGCTTTCGAGTCTAATGGTGTCGTAGTGGGTTAGATTAGCTCATCTATGTTTTACGCAAGCAAGCCTTCTTGACCTTCGCATCAGTAACAAACAATTGTACTGATGTAGTGACATGGTAACCGTAACAACAGGATAAAGTGGCAAGTTTGCAAAAAAACGAATCCGCAAAGAAATACCCCATGGATTAGTTACCCCACCCAAAGACTATCAACTTAATTCTTCTAATCAAAACTTTAAATCCAAAACCAAGTATCTCACGGAGGAGAATTGTGCAGAGAGAGCCATACATCACATCACATCACATCCTCTATATTCTTACTCTCTGTTCCATTTCCTAAACCTTTAGAATTGAACATTTGAGTGGCGGCCACCTGAGCTGCTAAGTCATGTTCCCCTAATCTCCGGAGTCCCTTGCTCAGAACCTCCGCTACGTACTCGTCCGCCTCCCACGATCCAGACCCCCACCCGCTCTCTCTCATCATGGCGTATATCCTCACCGCCGATTCCCTCCTCTCAGCTCCCACGACCGCCCTAATCAACTTGGCGAGTGCCTTGTCGCTTTGGTAACCGCCCTCAATTCCCTCTATTTCGCCGATGATACGGTCTATCTCTTCCAACTCCCTGATCCTCGTGAGAGCGTTGACGACGTCGGCGTAGAGAACGAGGTCGACGGGTGGATACTCAGAACGGATAGTGGAGAGAACGTGGACAGCGAGGGTGCAGTGGTCCTGGCGGAGAAGCTCACGGAGGACGGAGAGGAGGTCAGATTTTAGGAGACGCCTGAGAGGAGGGAGGCTAAGGGAGAGGGAGCCGGTGCGCTGGGCTCGCTTTAGGGACTGTATCGATTGGATGGCTTCGGAGCTCAGGATCCGACCTTTGAGAAGAGGTCCGCGGTTGTCCCGGGGGCCGCATCGGATCCAAGCCAGCCTACTCCTAGGAACGACGCTGCTAGTGCTAAGGCTTAGGCTAAGACTTGGTGGTCGAGGCAGGCTGAGAGAAAGCGCCATCCACCCACTCCTTTCCAATCTACTCCTCCCCTTAGCGAGCTATGAGTGATCCTCTTTCACTGAGCAAGCCCATATAAATTACATGAGGCCCATACTAATTATTAATATTTTTACTAAAGGCCAATAACATGTACAATAACCCTTATCAGTTAAAACGATTAATGCTGCTAATTTGATTGTTTTGTCTGAAAGAGCGAGAGAGTAGATTGGAACACATACATAATAAATAGGAATTATATAATATATCGTGAAGGTTCGATGAATGAAAATACTGAAGAAAAAAAGTAGACATGAATCATATCAAATTAGGAGAAGATGATAGATAGACCACAAATTTGACTAAGACGAAATGAAACAAGAAGTAGCTATGATGGGCAGCAGAAAAAGGAAAGCATGAAAGGAAGGCAGGGCGGAGGCCGAGGGAGAGGCGGAGAGAGGCGACATGGATGGAGGCATGGAAGCAGTGCCGGCGTGATCATGGTCATGATGATGGTGGTGGATATGCATGACTTCGACTATGAGACGCTGGCCGCTGGTGCAGTGGTCGTTGGAGCCGCTGATGAAGTAGAAGAGACCAGGACGATCAAGGTCGAATGTGCTGTTCCCATTGTCAAAGGCAGTAATGGGATCGCTGCTGTTGCAGTGGTAGAACCCCCATTTGTCCACCTCCATCACCGAGTCCTTGTCGTACACAAACGCTGCATATGCATAAATAGAGAGGAGTCGAGTCGTTGATTAGAAACAAAACGATTGAATTTGAGAGATCAGAATAAATGAAATGACAAGAAGGTGGAACTGGAAGTAGGTAGCTATATATCTCACAGAGTGAATCACCGATGTGGAAGCGGTTGCTGCTCGCCCAGCGGCTATAAACCGCTGTATCATTCGGGAGTGGGACGCTCCAACCGAAATCGTCTCCAACCTTGAAAACCCTAGGACCATCCGCCGCCATGCCCACCGACAACACCACAACACAAATGCACAGCATTATTAGATTAGTACAAGTCGTCGACCGTGGAGATCTCATCATCATATCTTTTATCAAAAAACAAAAAAAACAACAGTCAATAGTAGTATGTTTGACTTTTGAGAGGAATGAACTCTTTAGCTGCTTTGCTTTGAGTGTTTGATGAGGGTCCGCTTTATTTATATAAAAGAAGAGGAGCGAAGTGGCGGTTGAGGTCCCTCCCCCACTCACAAAGTCGCGCGAGTCGTGGATGTGAAGTAACGGTTTCTTTATTTCCTTCGTGCAGGTCATGGTGGTCCCCCCACATTAATGACGTGGACCAATTAGCTTCTCCTTAACGATATTCTCTCAAAACGCTGCGTTTCGACTCTCTCCCACAGAGCACTGCTGTGCCTATCTTCGCTTGCCATCGCGAATCGCGATGATGAATTGAATTGAGTGGTTGACCAAAAAAAAAAAAAGAATTGAATTGAGTGATACTAATGGCGGCGGCGAAGCATACATCGACGGACTTGTTCAATCTGAAACCCAACATCTGGAAGAAGAAGAAGCAGCCTGATCGGGGATCGGTTTCTTACTGTCAGGGCAGCTCTGGTGATCGGAAAAGGAGCTTCCGATTCTCCTCTTCGACGTCATGGACACCATCGTCCGTGACCCATTTTACCACGACGTTCCGCCCTTCTTCGGGTGAAATCTCAATTCCTCTTTTCTTTCTTAATTCCATTTCGATTTCTCTAATTCCTGATCCCAAAAAAAAAAAAAAACTGTCTTTTTTATCTTCAGAATGCCGATGAAGGAACTTCTAGAGTGCAAGCACCCGATGGCTTGGATCGAATTTGAAAAGGGTTTGATTGATGAGGTTACAATCATCTCCCACTCTTTCTTTCTTTATGACGATTCATCTCCCATATCCTTCTTTCTTTTGACTTTTTTTTTTCCGGGTTTGGTTTAGGAGGAGCTTGCAAGAAACTTCTTTATAGATGGGAGACACTTTGATTTGGAAGGTGATGAGTGAGATTGATATTTTGATTTAGATAAGATTGGGTTTCCTTTTTGCTTTGGTGGTACCTATTAGATTCTTCTTGCCATCCGTTTTTCAGGGATTAAGGATTGCATGAGGTCAGGATACTCCTACTTAGATGGCATGCAAGAGCTTCTTCAGAATCTGGCAGCTCACAACTTCGAGATTCATGCTTTCACCAACTATCCCATCTGGTACAACATGATCGAAGACAAGTTAAAGCTTTCAGACTACTTATCATGGACCTTTTGTTCCTGTAATGCTGGTAACAACACACTTCTTTTCTCTTTGCCTTATACTACTTACTGTTTGTTCACATCAAAATACAACTCCCTTTTTTTTTTATCTTCTTCCAGGTAAGAGAAAGCCTGATCCAGAGTTTTATCTCGAGGTTGTGCGACATCTCGGAGTTGAACCTTGCCACTGTATCTTCATCGATGACAGGTTAGCTGGATATTGTATTGTTTGTATGTAACCTCTGTTTGTCGTCGTCTGTGGTTATCTAGAGAAACCCTTTTTTTTATCCGAGGGAGTGTCTTACACGCAGGCCAGCCAACGTCAAGTGTGCGATTGAGATAGGGATGGGTGGATTATGTTTTGAGAATGCAGTTTCGCTCGCTAAGGATCTCACACATCTAGGGATCAACGTCTCTGTATCCTGAATATGATTCCATGTAAAATTGTAATCTTTTATTGCATAAGCAGCTTATTATATATGACTTCAGAGAAATATAAACTCAAAAGAAAAAGAAAAAAATACATTGTTTTGGGATGCAAGTTGAGAGAGAGAGTCTTTGTTGGATTATATAAAGCAACAAGAATAGAGAGAGTGAGTCCATGAGACTAAGTAGTAGCGGAGAGCAGTATGACAGTAAAAAAGGAAGAGGATGCGAGGAAGGTGAAGGAGAGGAAGACTAAGAGGAGGGAGAGGGCGACGTGATTGCAGAAAGAAGAAAGGGTCTTGCAGAAGTCAGGGAGAGGGGTGTGCCTGATACCGGTTTTGTTGAGGTTGGTAACTCCAGAACCGGCTGATGCAGCGCTCATCATCAAATAACCAAAGAGCTGCGCGCGCACACACACACACACGGTAAATCTATGGGTTATATACTATACACACAATCCGAAGAAAAGCGAGTGGGGAAGGGAAGACGAGGGACCTGATCGGAGGTGAAGCAAAGCCAAGCTTGGAAGCGAGAGGGTATGATGGGAGATCCGGTAAGGAGCCTGTAAACACCGAAACAGAGCTGGAACAGGGAGTAGAGCATGGTCGCTGTGCATGCCCCAACCACATACCTTCACACCAAACGAGATGAATGAATTAGCACTACTTGCTATAATATATCATCTCAAATTTTAAAAAGACGGGCACACAATAATGTCATGTTGTATTGTTCTTGTTGTTGTTTGGTTCACGAATGTATGTGCTTTTGTTCACCGGAATTTCTGTCATCTGAACACACACGTTTTGTTGTTTTGCTGCTTTCTGTTTATTATTAGTATTATACTATTATATATGCATTCAGATTTGGGAAGTCAAGGTAAAGAACAATCTTCTTGGCAGTCTATCCCTAAATAATGTTCGTAAAAAGAAGAAGAAGAAGAAGAAGACTGACTGGTAGGAGGGAGAGAAAGACCAGTTGGATGAAAGAGTGAGCTTGAAGCCGTAGATGTCTACCACTCCCTCCTCAGCTGCGGTCAGCATCACAGCCATGGCCGCGGCTGAGGCAGCCAAGCAGCCTCCCCTGAGAGCCAACTGTACTACCTCCTTAATTCTCCTCGTCCTCCTCTTCGCCACCACCTCTTCCCCATCTCCATTTCTACTCATTCGGACCCTTTCTACTTTTTGTTTTCTTTTCTTTTTTTTTTTTTTTTTTTTTTTTTTTTTTATAAAACTCACACACAAACTGACTCCTTCATTCTTTCTACCACAACAAACAAGTACTCCCTTTTTCTCATCCACCATTTCCGTGTTGCAATGCTTCTTCTCTCATTCAACTTATCTACTCTCTATTTGTATTTGGGATTTGTACATCTTACATGAGTCAGGTACAATTAGCGTGCCTCACGTTCTCAACTAATTATTAAGACGCAACCAAATTTGAATGCGCTATGTATTTACTTCTCATATATTTTTTGACTTCGACACGACGACATCGATATATACGTGTGTATGTGGACGATAGGTTAGCACTTACTTATGGGATTTTTGAGATGGTTAGTGTTATTTATAACGTAGGGTGCCACAACAACTGAGATAAGAGAAATTTGAGCAGTCGCAAACTTAATTACATCCGGAATTTACCAGAAACAGAATTATCGTAATCCCACTGAAAAAAAAAAAGGAAACCAAGGGGAGACAGCCAAGGAAAAGTTGACACGTACCGTAAGAACTTGGCACAATCATAATAATAAGATCCGTCCGGATCAGGCACGATTGGTTTAATATAGTTATGAACAGCCCAGTCCGGGTGTGAAGTCTGATGATGAGTTCACCTAAATAACTTAGAGAGATTTGAATTTCCCTACACTGTTTAGATGTCTATTTTGGGGACCGATGTATTATTTCCCCATCGGAACTATCATATCTTGCCATTTCCCTATCGATATTTGATATCTTAACAGTTTTCATTCGGACTTATATGTTCGGTCTATATCCCCCGAATCCATACTTCTCTACTTATTTTCCCATCGAACTGGGTTTACACGGTTTTAGTACAAAACCCGATAGAAACCCATGTTAAACCGGTGTGAAACCAATTTAGAACTTGGATAACACATACAACCCGACCCGACTTTTTCTTCTTCTATTTTAAAACGAAAACCCCCAAATTGGCAAATAAGAACCCTAAAATTCGAAATTGAAAAAGAAAACTCTCTCTATTTCTCTCAAAATCATGAACAATATCTCTGGATCTTCGAGCTGTTCAACAAATGTCCGCGAAAGAGGAAGAGTTGTTGGTGTACCTAAGAGATGTTGGTGTGGAGAAGTAATTGTGGCCAAAACTTCCAAATTCGACCATAACCCAAATCGACGATACCTTCGGTGTGTGTATGCAGCTGGAAATAAGGTAATGACAATCACATTTATGGTGTAGCTTATTATTATCTCGGTTCTAAACGATAACCAAATCAATTGTCTATGGTCTAGATTATGAATGACAATCACGTTTTTAAATGGGTCGATGAGGCTTTGTTGGATGAGGTGGATTCAATGAAAGAGTTCATATCAAAGACAATGAAGGTTGAGAAGAAGATGCAAATGGAGCTTGAGAAGAAGATGGTAATGGAGCTTGAGAAAGAGATATTTGAGAGGATTGAAGATGTAAAAGCTGAATTCAAATCAAGGATGAATATGATGATAATTGTTTTAGTATTTGGTTGTATGATCATCTTTGGTCTAGTTAAGCTAATATGATGACATTGTAAGTTGTTAAGGTTCAATGTTAAGCTAATATGATGACATCTTTGGTTTTTTATGAGACAAAATAATTCAAAAGAAGAGATGTTAGAATTGTTCAAAAGAGACCATACAAATTTGTTCAAAAGAGTAGAATATCAAGGCTTAATAATAAGGTTCAAAAGACACATAGACCATAATAAGGCAGAACAACATATGATCTGAAAGAGGCCATAATACCAAAAAAAAAAAAAAAAACACTTTGCCTTGTGCTAATCCTCCACAATCATCCATCAATTACTTCTCTTGAGTAAGACAACCTTGAGTAGATTCCACTTGAGTTCCACCCTACAAATTTAATCAAATATCAGAATCAATTGAGTGAAACAAAGAACAACCATCACATTAGAAAGTATAACTAACATGTGTTGTATTCTTCTTATTCTTCTTCTGGTGGTACCTACAATTATGATCAGCTGCACCACATATCTCACAATGCATGATTCTCTTCTTTTATTTTAGTTTCTTCTTGGTAGGTGACTCATGAAGACCTTTCTTCCTCTTCTTGTCTACCTTTTCATCATCCAGCCTTGGTGGTGGATGCACACTTTCACCTCCAGTGCAAGGCCAATAACGTGGACCTCTTTGTGGAACAATCCCCTCCGTGTAATTTTCCTTCCACTTAAAAGTTTGGAACCATTCACACACGTACTCTTTAGCTTCCAATGTCTTCTTGAGTATCAGTCCATAAGCATGTTCGTAGGGGATTCCACATATCTGAAACTTCATGCAGGTACAAGTCCTTTCATTCAAATTGACTCTGTGTTTGTCATATCCCAGGTAAACTTCATAAGCTCCATTTGTGATGGGATGTACAAAGCACAGAGAAGCTGCCTTATGCTCTTCAGCCAAGAAACGTTTCACATATGGAGTGCATATCCCTGACAAATACATGAATACACATTAAACTTTAGAATTCAATACAAAATGAATGAAAGATAGAAGAAGTGTAATGTTACTAACCTTCGTGTGAATGAGAAAGTGCAGACCGCTTAGCAATCCGAACCATTGCAAGCCTTCGAACAGCCTCCAACATGGACACAAATGGCTTCTCTCTTGCCTTGTTAATTGTACTGTTGAAGGACTCGATAGAGTTGTTTTCAACATCCTCACAATAGCTACCAATCTTGTGGAAGGCCCTACACCATGGCTTTGGTTTAGTCTTCATACACTTTACTATCGTATGCATGGATCCTCTCCAAGCTCTCTTCATAATCTTTGCTATTGTAGCACCAAGCTAGATCCCAGAGGAGTTTCTTCAGTCGCTTCTTATTTGGATGATTCTTCTTTAGGTTATCATAAATGTGTCTAACACATTTTCGATGCTCAATCTTTGGTAACTCTAACTCAACAGCCTTAATCAACCCCTGAAACAAAGAAAATATGATGTCGATCAAACACCATAATCAAAGAAAACAAAGAAAACTGACCCAAATTATATGGAAACACATTAAACATATCAAATATTATATATTTTGTCGATCAGAAACCATAATGTAACCATCCCCATTACCTAACTCCAAGTCAATCTTCAACCGATTCACAAACCATGACCAATTATCTGTGTTCTCAACTTGAACAACACACCAAGCTATTGGATAGATAGCATTGTCAGCATCTCTTCCTAAAGCAACCAACAACTGTCCCTTGATCTTTTCTTTCAAAAAGCAACCATCAACTCCTACTAGTGGTCTGCAGGATTTTTTCCATGTTCTTCTAAGAACATCAAAGCAGACATAGAATCGCTTAAAGACATCCTGTCCAGCATCATTCTTCACCGTATCAATCTCCACAACAGAACCTTGATTTGCTTCCAATATCTCAGCCCCATAGTCTCTGAGCCGTTCAAACTGAGTGTCATATTCAAGCGCTATCCATCCCAAAGCCTTTCTCCTAGCAGCTTGACACTGACCCCTAGTAACTGATATCTTCCACTTCTCCATTATGGTCTGCTCCATCTTCAAAGACATGTAATATTCTGGTTATTCTCTTATCTTATCAACAAACAACCTAGCTATCACTGGGGTCTTATACATCTCACACTCTCCATTAGGTACACAAATATGCTTGTTCGTGTACAGGGTAATCATCCACATCGACTCATTGTGAAGAGATGCAGCATATACCTTCCACATACATTTCCCCTTAGCACCAATACACTTAAAACCGATTCTATCTCTATCGTACCTGTACTGCTTCAGGTTACAACCGCTTACCAGCGCATAGTCGAGAACACACTCCTTAAAAGCGATTCCATTGTAGAAGCTTTACCCTTTGAACATTGAACCGTCACCACGAACGATGGGTGTCCCCTTTCTCGCAGCACCACTACGAACATGTTCCTCAGCCTCATCGTCACTCTCTGGGTACACGTTGTGACGAATCGATTCCTCCGCATCCGTGAAATCTGTCGCAATGTGGTTGATATGAAATTCATCTCAATCCTCAGCTTCTGCATCGAAATCAAATCCAAGAGGCAGATTAATAGGCGGATTGGTAAAGGGAATTAACGCCATCGCAACCGGCAAGAGAGAAGAAACGAGAAGAAGAAATGTGAAAAAAAATCTAGGGTTCGTCGAGGCTCGAGAGAGAAAAGGGGAAAAAATTGATTTGGGTATTTTTTGATTTTTAGGTTTAGTTAGGTTAGGTTTAATTATGTAATCGGGTTGTAATTCGGTTTAATTTGGTTTAATTTGGGTTAATTTGGTTAATAAGGTCCGATTGTTGGGTTTGTTTGAACAGTAAACCATAAAAACCAAAACGATGGGAAAATAGGCGGATAAGTTAAAGTTCGATGGGAAAATAAGTAGAGAAGTATGGATTCGGGGGGATATAGACCGAACATATAAGTATGAAGAAAAACTGATAAGATATCAAAGATCGATGGGGAAATGGCAAGATATGATAATTCCAATGGGAAAATAGTAAGTCGTCCCTATTTTGGCATCTATTGCTTTTCATTTATATACACTATACAGAAAATGTATTTGGTCCCGTGGCCTTTGTGTTTGAAATAAACGAAAACACACATATATATGTATATATATATGAATTAATTAATTATAAGTTACAATTGACCAGGATCAGGAAAAAATCAGCTTTATTAATTAGGGTAGTATATATGAGTCTTTAGATATTAGCTTGCTATAGGGGCTAAATTATACATTAAGATATTAGACAAATTAATTAAGGTCCCTGGTGATCGCCGGAATACAGCTTGAAGTACGGGAAATAGCAGGCTTATTCTGAAGAGTGGGTTTATGGCTAATAGTCTGACCCCTCGTGCTTCTCCGGAGCATGTCTTTCATGGCATCAGCTTGGTAGAGGGCAGGATATTCCCTTCCGAGCTTGTTGAACCTGAGGCAGGCGCTCATGTGCTCCTTCAAGGCCCCTTCAAGGCCATTCTCATCCCTTTTCTCCCTCTCCTCCTTCACCGCCTCTGAGCAGAGACCGCATATCCACTTCCCAAAGAACTTCTCCCTCACACTCTCTATGTACTCCATTGTGCACTCCTCCCTCATCCCGCAGCATTTGCATTTTGCCTTCTCCACCTCCACTATCGTCCCGAGTCCTTTCTCTTCTTCTCTGTGGAAATCCAACGATATGTCTGACAGGGTCCTATGCAGTGACCCTTTCGCTAGCTTTGGTGGTGGCGGCGGCTTCACTAAGCTTCCGCTCACGCTCTTCCTTCTCCCGTTTGGTGCCATCTAATCTTCTAATATTTCTGTTATTTAGAGCATCTGCTCTAAGTTTTGGTATTTATAAGCGGTGCGGTCAGGTTAATATATTCATGTGTGTGTGGTTCAGCATTGCCATCACACGTACGTGCTCATGCAATAGCGACCTCTTTATTTACTTTTTCTCAACAGCACTAATTAATGAAGCCACCAATTCACGTGCTACAGTGCAACTGGCAACTAGCCTTTTCTAGTTAAAGTATACTATGCATACATATATAGCTCTCTATATTGAGTTCATATATGGGATCTTAATAGGGATAAACACATTATTAATTTACGTTTTTTTTTTTCTGTCACTGATCTCAACTAGACTTGGTAGCTATAGCAAATCCCATGGACGAAACAATAGATACACAATACATTTGGTACCCTGACATTCTAAATTATGAAGAAAATCAGATAAGCTAGTGCAAGTACACCATATGTGGTATTTGAGCCAAAAGTGAAGACACAAAGTTGCAAACAATTAAGTAACAGAAGCAAGCGCTCACGAATTGTGTGGAGGTAAGTAAAAGGAACTATATGGATCCCCAAGACAGTGATCGGTCACGTGTGTGTGAGTTTTGTTAAACCACACATAAAAGAGAAGAACAACATGGACTTGAGGAAGACCACTCATAATGAAGTTAAGTAGTTAACAGTTGAAACTTGTAAATATTATCAATCCCAACAACAATAATAGAAAGAAAAGAAAAAAGATACGGGTTGTTTTCAACTCACTTTTTGCGGTACCTTGGAAAGTGGGAGGATGTTCACGTGCATACATATCTTGTATATTATACGTAATTAATTCCACAGAAGTCTATATTTTCTATTATTTGGCATGTTTGTTTCATCGATGCAGGCGGCTGCGGCTGCGGCAACGGCAGTGGTAAACACAATATTTTTAATCGTCACATCTAATCAACGTTTAAAATATGAAAATGTGTTTGCCGCAGCATCACGCCGCAGATACTTGCGGCAACCAAACGAACAACAATAGCTGCGGCTGCTGCAACCGCATGTATTTACGGCGATGAAAGGAACATGTTAATTGTTCTTTACATTGCATGCGTTATCAATTATAGATACACATATAGTAAAATACGTAGAGTTAAAAAAACTGCATACATTAATATACATACATACAACCAGGTCTCACTCTCGCATTCGATAAGGAATTGCAAAACACCATCTCAGCAAAAAAACACTTTGAATGATTTAAATTAAGGATTTGCTGTTCTTTTTTTCCTTTGGGATATAAATAGGGATAAACACTTGAGTGACACTCAAGAAATCGTTTAAAAATCTTGATTTTATTTTGTTTTTGTTGAGTTTACATGATCTAGGTTGAACTTTTTTGGTAAAATCTAAACATTTCATTTTAAAATGATATACATCCCTATATGGGAAAATAATAATCCGCCCATGCATATATATAGACGTTAGGCTTTCTTGCAGTGGAATATACTTTGAAGGTGCTAATGTGCTCGCACCGCCTAATCTCGGGTCACATAAAGTAATACTATTGATTAAAGTAGTCAAGTGGACTGGGGCAGGAGATTACATAACCGAATGAATAACAAAGTTACAAAACATTTGATACCACGAAAAAACAATGTTACAAAACAGGGGTGGAGAAGGGTGAAGGGTCCAATATCATTATCTGGATATAGATAGTGGGCTTTTAAATTGAATGAGTAGGCCATGCATTACTGGGTAAAAGGCTAAAACAAGACTGAGATGCTCACCGACCGGGGCACTTGTTTTTAGTTTCCAAAGTAAAGAAAAAAAAAGCAACGACATGTACGATCTATATATGATCAAGAAAGTAAGAAAGGGAAGAGGAGTGTGAGAAAGAGAGCAAAGAGGAGCTGTTGGGCGAAGGAAATGGTCATCTTCTTCTTCTTATTGATAATCCCTCTGCTGTTGATGCTGTGGAGAGTGTTACTAGTGTAGAGAAAGGATAGAGAAATGAGAAAGTGGTGATCATGATGAAGATCCGATGATTTGTAAAGAAGGGGCCTCCCAACAACACCCTTGAATTTGCCGCTCCAGCCTTCATCTCCGAGCGTTACAACCACCGCATCGGGACGAGGGGAGAAGGAGACCCAACCTCTCTTGGAATAGAGGTGGAACTCTGCATGGCAGAAGTTGAGACATAGAGAGTGTCTTTCGTCATACCCTCTTATCAGCATCCTTATGGCTTCTTCCTTTGATTCGTGTTTGCTATTGAGATGATCATGATTCTTCACGTAGCAAACACCTACCCCTTCTTCCTCTTCTTCGTCTTGGTTTCTTCCTCCTAGCTTTTCTCTCACGGCTTTCCCTATCCTCTCTGCCTCACCCATCAAGTCCCTGCAATATCTTCCTCTAATTAATATAGACTTTTTTATTCTTTTCAAGGGGTTCAAAAACTTTTAAGGCAATTAATTTTAATTAATTACCTCAAAAAATCTGAATGATCAGAAATATCGTCTTTATAAAAAAGGAACTCCTCATCCGTCTCATCGTGGGAAATGAATTTGTCCATGGCGGCATTCACCATAGCCTCAGGAACGCCGTGGTTAATGAGCTGAAAACAACCGAAGGTGGCGATGGCATCGGCGAGGAGGGTGGAAAGGGAGCCCAACCGGAGGAAATCGAAGGTGGGAGGAGGGTTCACAAGGAATGTGTGCTTGGGGAAGACTTTATCGGGCAATACAAGATTTGGGACTCGCCCACACTTGTCCAGGAACTTCGAGAGGACGTCTTCGTTAGCTGTGAAGGAGGCCCTGCGGCTTGATGCTACGGGGGATGGAGGAGGAGCTCGGAAGTCAGGAGATGAATCTCCCATTTTTTTTTTTGTCTTAATTAAATTACTTACATCTCTTTTATGCTTTAAATGTAGATTGAAGGAAGGATCATTCATTGGAGAAAGAAAAAAGAAAAGTTAGTTTTGTTAAACAAAGCAAGAGCATAATGATGAGATGCAATGCAATTGTCTTTTTTTTTTAATTATCACATATCAACTTTTCCCTTTTAACAAAAAAAAAATATAGATAGATAACGAACGCGGGGGCTGAGCATATATTATATTTTCATCGTATTATCCACGGACCCAATTTGGGCCATAAGCGGCCTTTTGTAAACCCAACTGACGTGGATCCTCATAGGATGGGCATCGTGTCATCGAGTGTGACACAACAAATTCATCCAAAAGTTCGAGAGACTTTTCCGGTCACATTAAAAAAATAAAAATAAAATGTCAAGTGGGTGGTGTGGGTCTCTCTCTCATTCCAATTCTAAACCAACTAAATCTACTACCCTCCTACACATTGAATTGATGGTATGGGTAGTTGCAATTTTGCTAGAAACATTTTGGGCATATATATTATTAATTATTGTCCGTAGCTAAATTTAATCCCTTTCCAAACAATTTGATCAATTGAAAAGAAATGAGAAGAATGAGAGAGGTCAGAGTCTAAAGAAAAGTTGTAATTTAGAATTTTGTGGGTTAAAACTTACAAAAGTGTACCAATATAGGGACCGCTGGGGGTGAATAAAGAGAAAAGCCTAAGGGGTGGAGACGCAATTTGGGAAGAGATAGGAAAGGAAGACACGTCAACAAATGTGTCCTATGGAGCTTCTGTGCCATTTGCGAAGCTCTCAGATTTAGAGCGATCCGTGCGAGAAGAGATACCCACTAGGAAGGAAGAGAGATAGAGAGAGAGACGCGGCTCTGTTGTCTTTTCTAGTTCCAAGAAGAAGAGAGAAAGAGCAAGTGAGCCGAGACGACCAATTCACGGCCACGCTGAAGAAGAAGAGTCTCTCCGTCTCCGTCCTCCTCCGTCTAAGAAACATGGCATCCCTAGGCGCCATGATCTCTCTCAGTCCCTCCTCGTTTCTGGTATTCTTCTTATTTATTTACATCTTTCTTTCTCCACCTATGTCTACCCCTTTGTAAAAATGTATGCTTTGGTTTCTCAGAACAAGACTACGGGTGTTCCTGGATGTTCCACCCACCTCTCTCTGCGCCAGCCTAGACTTGTAACCGCTCCTGCTTCCTTCAGAGTGTTTTCCTCTCTCGGATCTAACCGGGATCCCAACGGCAGCGTTTTGATTGAGACCTCTGCCACTTCATCCTCCTCCTCCTCTCTCGAGACCTCCGCCGCTGACATTGTTCCCAAATCCACCGTCTCTGGTGGAGTTCAGGATGTCTACGGCGAGGATGCTGCCACCGAGGACATGCCCATCACTCCTTGGTCTCTCTCTGTCGCCAGGTACCCATTTCCTCCTCCTTTTAATTGTTCCTTTCTTCTAGTCCGCTAGGCTGGCCACCAAATTATATATGGATGTGATTCTGGTGCAGTGGGTATACGTTGTTGCGTGATCCCCATCACAACAAGGGCCTTGCCTTTAGCCACAGGGAGCGTGACGCTCACTATCTACGCGGCCTCCTCCCCCCCACTGTTATCTCCCAAGATCTTCAGGTTTCCCTTCTTGTCAGAGTCAGGGTTTCACATACATACCCTTTCTACATTTAGCTGGATTTTTGAATCCTTTTACTGCACGCTTGTTTGTTAACAGGTTAAAAAAATGATGCATACTCTTCGTCAGTATCAAGTTCCCTTGCAGAGGTATATGGCTATGATGGATCTCCAGGTAAACTAACCAACTTGGATGGAAGTTTAGCTATCTGAACTATACCAAATAACAATGCCTTCGTTACACAACTTCTTTCACAATGCTTCTGTATTTCAGGAGACCAACGAGAGGCTGTTTTACAAGCTTCTCATTGATCACGTCGAGGAGTTGCTACCAGTTGTCTATACTCCAACGGTTGGGGAAGCCTGCCAGAAGTATGGTAGCATTTTCCTGCGTCCACAGGGCCTTTTTATCAGCTTGAAAGAAAAGTGAGTCTCTCTATAGGGAAATCAACGACCACTTTCAGCATTCTTGTGCTCTTTACTTTTAACTGAGGATTCCATTTCCCATTATTTTAGAGGTAAGATTCATGAAGTGCTGAGGAACTGGCCTGAGAAGAACATCCAGGTCATTGTTGTCACTGATGGGGAGCGCATTTTAGGGTTAGGAGATCTTGGATGTCAGGCAAGTTGTTTGAAACTTTTCTGCTCTCATGAGAGTGGTGAGTCAGGGTATATCCTCTTACTAATTTGCACATTACATGCCATCATTAATGTCTTCAGGGAATGGGAATACCAGTTGGCAAACTTTCTCTATATACAGCCCTTGGAGGTGTTCGGCCATCTGCCGTAAGTATAGTTTTATGCGGCTTTATTGAATTAGACTACATTCTCACATCTCTCTCTTTCTCTCTCTATATATATTGGTTGCCAGTGTCTTCCCGTAACAATCGATGTTGGGACAAACAATGAAAAGCTACTGAACGATGAATTCTACATAGGGCTCCGCCAAAGGAGAGCTACAGGAGAGGTAATTGGCACCTTGCACCTTTCAGTAAAACACTCCTGTGGAAATTATGTTGAATCTGAACCCTTAACCCTCTTCTTTTGTATAGGAATACTCTGAACTTATGGATGAATTCATGACAGCAGTCAAGCAGAACTATGGGGAGAAAGTCGTTATTCAGGTTAGCTTGACACATGGATAAGTGTACTCCACCAATATGAATCTGCTTTTTAGATCTGAGAAGTTCCCTATCTATATATTTTGTAATTAGACGGTTTTCTTTTGATAATTTGCAGTTTGAAGACTTTGCGAACCATAATGCTTTTGACCTGTTAGCTAAGTATGGTACAACACATCTTGTTTTCAATGACGATATTCAGGTTTGTCCTGATTTAGTTGTGATACACGAGGTAGTTTCGGCTTGAAGTACATACTTACCAAGCAGTGAAACTTTATTTCACATATAGGGCACGGCATCAGTTGTGCTTGCGGGACTTATTGCTGCTCTTAGATTTGTGGGTGGATCCTTGTCAAACCACAGATTCCTCTTCCTAGGTGCTGGAGAGGTAAGGGTTGGGCATTTTCCTCTCAGGGAAATCCATTCCGTCAATATTTTTATTTATTTCCTTGATGGGGATGGGATAATCTGCAGGGTTGTTACATGGTTTTACTTCCCCAATTTTTGTGATGCAGGCTGGCACTGGAATTGCTGAACTAATTGCTCTTGAGATATCAAAGAAGGTATACTGTACGCTTGTTTTCATTTGCTATATTAAGCTATTTCTTATGTGAAGCTATTACTTATATGAAGTATTTGTTTGTGGCTGTAGTCCCATATTCCATTAGAAGAAGCTCGGAAGAATATTTGGCTCGTTGATTCGAAGGTAATTTATGAGATGTGGATTGTCTTTCTTTTAGATGTACAATTCTAAGTACACATTTTTATATATGTAGGGATTGATTGTCAGTTCCCGGAAAGAATCCATTCAACATTTCAAAAAACCCTGGGCTCATGACCATGAACCGATAAGGCAACTTGTTGATGCCGTCAAGGTGTGTTGGTTGTTGTTCTGCTGCAGAAGAGGCCTTTAAGTCTCAGTGTGAAACCTGAACCCTTTTCTTTTATATCCAGGCAATCAAGCCGACAGTTCTGATCGGAACTTCGGGAGTAGGTCAAACATTCACTCAAGAAGTGGTGGAAACCATGGCAAAGCTAAATGAGGTATACTTTTTCCGCATAGACGTGCATGAAAAATAAAGAAGCATTTTTGTTTAGGAGTGCATGGTCCTGACCATAAAGTCAAAATTTTGGTGCATACAGAAACCCATCATTCTTTCTCTTTCAAACCCAACTTCTCAGTCAGAATGTACGGCGGAAGAGGCCTATACGTGGAGTCAGGTAAACAAGTTACGATTGTTGATTTCTGATGATCAGATAGAAGTGGAGTATTGCCGGTGGGTTACAAAGTCAATTTTTGATTTTACAGGGACGGGCGATCTTTGCAAGTGGAAGCCCATTTGCGCCAGTAGAGTATGAGGGAAAGACGTTTGTGCCTGGACAGGTTGTGACCAGAGCTAATAGAATAGGATTTTGAAACTGATTTAAGAGAGTTGATTCTGACGTTTATGTGGACAGGCGAACAATGCATATATTTTCCCTGGGTTTGGACTGGGGCTAATAATGTCAGGGACTATCCGCGTCCATGATGACATGCTTTTGGCTGCATCAGAAGCTTTGGCTGAGCAACTGACGGAGGAGCACTATGAGAAGGGGATGATATACCCTCCCTTCAGGAACATCAGAAAAATATCAGCTCGTATTGCAGCTAAGGTGGCTGCCAAGGCCTATGAACTGGGTAAGTGGTTGTGTTGCTAGATGTAATGTGTGTTCAAGTGTGAATCGCACTATTTAATGCAATGTAATGTGAATTACCACTACTTCATTACATTTCCTAATATATAAATGTACAGGATTGGCGACGAGGTTGCCTCAGCCCAAGGAGCTGGAGCAGTGTGCTGAGAGTAGCATGTACAGCCCTTCATATCGAAGCTACCGCTGAGGATCTGTCAGTTGCCATTTCTCAAAATGACTCTAATAGCTATCTCTGTCCTCTCTTATTCTTTCACCTTCCTCTTTTCATTGAGATTTTTATTTTCTTTTTGGTTTGTTTGTTTTGTTTGTCAGCATTTTAAAAATATGTGTTGTAAGCACTGTTTCCCTAGTTTGTGTCCTGTTGTTTCTTTCAAAGTCGATAATTAATCTTATGAACGAACATTGGCTATCGTTCGTACTCTTGTATGTTAAGCTAGCGTCTTGGTAGAAACATGTGTGCCACTTATTTGCAAATGCTGCGGTTTCATTTTAGAGACGATAATTCATTTTTTTATTATTATTTATTAATACTTTGTTGTTGGGACTGTTTGCTTTGTTGTTTGTTTTTGAATTTAATTCATATACTTTTGACATAAGGGTCATCGTCGTAACACTACAAAATAGCGATAGCTAAAACCCGACGATATATAAATAAATGAAAAAAAAAGAAAAAAAAAAAAAAAAATAAGAGCAAAATATCGCGAAAAATTAAGCTGGAAATCTCAGAAGATAGATAGATAGTTCCGGCGAGAAGAAGTGAATCTCTCCCTGCATATATCTTTCTCTGTAAGCTCTTTAAAGGATAATTTGATATTTTCTCTCTCCCAATTTCTCTTTCTCCTTCCAAATTTGTCTTTGGTTCTTTTTTTTTTTCGGCGACTTTGGTCTTTCTCCGATAGATCATCTTTTGAATCTGTTTTTCCCAGCGACGACCGCCGACCGGTTTCGTCACGTGTCTTTCTCGTTTTCCGGCAATCCTCAAGAGGAAATCCGGAATCCTTATAGATAGAAAGAATAGATTATTCATATTTGGATCCATTTTTTTTTAATTTTTTTTTTGTTATCTTTCCTTACTCTACGGGTTGTGTGCGTGTTTGGCAGGTGTATAATAAGCTGACTGACGAAGAAACATTTCAGCACCAGTAAGTAAAGTAAGTAGCTCAATTTGATTTTTCTGTTTTTTTTTTTTTGGGCATCTCACTAAAGATCATGCATGCTTTAGTAGTCCTTTCGTGTCTGCCGCCATCACATACTACTGCATTTAGAAAAGCTGCTTGCTATAACTAATAATAAATTGCACATACTGACAGTGGTACGAGAAAAGGATATCTGCTGGGAATACGCAGAGAAACTCGATGGTAATAAGGTGAAATGCAAGTTTTGCTCCAGAGTTCTTAATGGCGGCATTAGCAGGTTGAAGCATCATCTCTCTCGCCTTCCCAGTAAAGGTGTCAACCCTTGTGCCAAGGTTAGACACGATGTTACTGACAGAGTCCGATCCATTTTATCGGCCAAGGATGATGATGCCAAAGATTCCCCTCTCACCAACATCAACAACAAGCCTCCCCAAGTTAAACCACCACCACCTTTATCTGCTTCCCTGCCTGAATCTGATGTTGCTCTCTCTTCTGCTTCCAAACTCTTTCCTACTAGTACTCTCCTTCAACTACCCCAGTCCTCCTCCTCTTCTCCAACTACTGCTCAGGATACTGCAGAGAGGTGTATTTCTCTTTTCTTCCTTGAGAACAAGATTGACTGGTGTGTTTCCCGCTCACCCTCTTATCACTCTATGCTCGATGCCATTGCCAAGTGTGGTCCTGCATTTGTTGCCCCACCTCTCAAGACTGAATTGCTGCTGGACAGGGTTAAATCAGAAATTACTTTACAACTCAAAGAGACTCAAAAGGAGTGGGTCACCACGGGCTGTACTGTCATCGCAGAGGCATGGACCGACAACAAATCTCGAGCTCTCATTAACTTCTCCGTCTCATCACCTTCCAGAATCTTTTTTCACAAGTCTGTGGACGCCTCCTCATATTTTAAGAACACAAAATGCCTTGCTGATCTCTTTGATTCTATCATCCAAGATATCGGACATGAGCATATAGTGCAAATCATTATGGACAACAGCTTCAGCTACACAGGTATCTCAAACCATATCTTGCAAAACTATGGAAGCATTTTCGTGTCCCCTTGTGCATCTCAGTGTTTGAACATGATATTAGAAGAATTCTCCAAGGTAGATTGGGTCAACCAATGTATATTGCAAGCGCAGGTCATATCTAAGTTTGTGTACAACAATAGCTCCGTGCTAGATTTGATGAGAAAGTTAACATGTGGGCAAGATATTATCAGAAGCGGTGTCACAAGGTCTGTTTCCAATTTTTTATCGTTGCAGTCAATGATGAAACAAAAAGCAAGGTTAAAGCACTTGTTCAATAGCCCAGAGTATACCCCCACTAATACTAATAAACCACAGAGCATGTCATGCGTGAATATCCTAGAGGATGATGATTTTTGGAGATCTGTGGAAGAAAGTGTGGCTATTTCCGAGCCTATCCTGAAAGTGTTGAGGGAAGTTTCTAGTGGAAAGCCCGCTGTAGGATCTATATATGAGTTAATGTCCAAGGCCAAGGAGTCAATACGGACATACTACATAATGGATGAGAATAAGCATAAGGTCTTTTCTGACATAGTTGATTCCAAGTGGTGTGACCATCTGCATTCACCTCTTCATGCAGCGGCAGCATTCTTGAACCCCAGTATTCAGTATAACCCGGAGATTAAGTTCCTCACTTCCTTGAAAGAAGATTTTTTCAAAGTGTTGGAGAAACTTCTTCCCACTAGCGATCTAAGACGTGATATTACAAATCAGATATTCACTTTCACTAGGGCAAAGGGATTGTTCGGCTGTAACCTGGCGATGGAGGCGAGGGCTTCAGTTTCACCAGGTATGGACGGACAATACATTTATATATATTTTTTCAAGACATCATGAATATAGCCTGGCATATAGAAAACCAAATTGCAAAACTTGTAGGTATTTTTCCCATTTACATGCTAGCTTGAGAATTGGTAACTAATAAGTCGTAGAAGTTGATGTCTAATGATGGTTTGCTTTTAGTAATGCAGGTCTCTGGTGGGAGCAGTTTGGTGACTCAGCACCTGTTTTGCAGCGGGTGGCCATCAGAATACTGAGCCAAGTGTGCAGCGGTTACAACTTGGAACGCCAATGGAGCACATTCCAGCAGATGCACTGGGAAAGGCGGAACAAGATTGACAGAGAGATATTGAACAATATGACGTACGTGAATCAGAATCTAAAGTTGGGGAGAATGATTACCCTGGAGACAGACCCTATTGTCCTGGAGGACATTGACATGATGTCGGAGTGGGTGGAAGAGGCAGAGAATCCCAGCCCTGCCCAGTGGCTAGACCGTTTTGGGTCCGCCCTTGATGGAGGGGACTTGAACACCAGGCAGTTTGGCGGTGCTATTTTCAGTGCCAACGACCATAACATCTTCGGCTTGTGAAGCCCCAGGTCAGAGGTTTTTTATGAGCGTCACCTTTTTGGATCGAGATTGTTGAGTGTTTTAATCTCAACTCGGTTCACTATATTGTATGTACATAATGTCCCTTTGTTATAAAGAAGTAGTAGTATCTATAAAGTAATGAATATCCTCTGTTTATGTTATTCCTCGTTGCTCAACTTCAAAACTTTGCACAAAGCGTGCCTGCCGGTTAACAGGAAAAAAAAACCGTGTTCATTCATTAGTCATTAGTTAGTTAGTTTCCCACCAAACTGGGTACTCATAAAACGGTGAGCTCTAAGATTGTTTTTGTTGAAAGCGTGCTAGGAAAGCCCATATGATAGTATCGATTATTGGGCCGTTAATGAGGCCCTAAAAAAATAAAAAAGGAAATCGGTGAATCTTTAAGTCTCGTCTTCGTTCGTTAAGGGAACTCATCAGATCACAGTATACCCCGAGAATGGCGTCGTACCGGCCACCGTATCCTCCTCCTCCCCAGCCGCCGTCTCAAAATCCTTTACCCCCTCCGCCACCTCCGCCGTCGTTACCCCCTCCTGTTCCTCCGCCACCACCGTCGCATCATCAACCGTACTCTTATCCTCCGCCGCCTCCCCCTCCGCATGTTTACTATCAGCAGCCTTCCCATTATCCTCAATTCAATCAGGTCCAAGCTCCTCCTCCTCCTCCTCCACCCCCCTCAGCTCCTCCTCCTCTCGTACCGGATCCTCCTCGAAACCAAGGAGCCAATGACCGCGACAAAGGGGCCTCCAGGCGGGAGCGTGCTAAACCGGATCCATCGAAGCACCATAGGCCTCATCTTCCCCATTCTAAGAAAATCGAGACCGAAGAAGAGAGGAGGCTTAGGAAGAAGAGGGAGTTAGAGAAACAAAGGCAAGCAGATAAACTTAGACAGCAGATGAAAAATTCTCACAAGTCTCATATGCCCCCCAAGGGACACACCGAGGAGAGGAAGCCTACGCCTCTACTCACCACCGACAGGGTCGAGAATAGGTTAAAGAAACCAACCACCTTCATCTGCAAGCTCAAGTCAGTATTCTCTCTCACTCACTTCTACTAGAGACTAACCAAATATAGTATTCATCTTTTTACTCTTATTAGAATGATAAATTCATCTTCTTGCTTCTCTTGAAGGTTCCGGAATGAGCTCCCTAATCCTAGTGCACAGCTTAAGCTCATGACCATTAAACGGGATAAAGATCAGTATGCTGTTTACTCTATTACCAAAAAAAAGAAAAAAGATTCATACAATTTTTATCTCTTGAATCCGTTGTGTTTACTATTCTCCTATCCTTACTTCTTAAACGCTGATACAGCTATTTTGATCCCACTAGATCTTAAATGCTGATACAGCTATTTTGATCCCGCTAGATTTACCAAGTATACCATCACATCGTTGGAGAAATTATGGAAACCAAAGATCTTTGTCGAGCCTGATCTTGGAATACCCTTGGATCTCCTTGACCTAAGTGTATACAAGTATGATCTCTCAATAAAGTTCATTATTATATTTCAATGCCAGAGACCTCATCTACTGGGATACTTACTGTTGTTGTATCGCTTTTCAGCCCTCCCAAAGTCAAGGCACCTCTTGCCCCTGAAGATGAAGAACTGTTGCGTGATGACGATGCTGTTACACCTATTAAGAAAGAAGGAATCCGGAAAAAAGAAAGACCAACTGATAAAGGTGTTTCCTGGCTCGTGAAAACACAATACATTTCTTCTATCAATAATGAATCGGCAAGACAGGTATCAGTCTCACTTGTTGGAAATTTCTTTTGTGATGTATGTGTGTAGTCACTTGTTTCGTGGCTTGTTTAACCACTTTCCAATATTCTATCTTCTCCATGTGTAGTCGCTAACTCAGAAGCAAGCAAAGGAATTGCGAGAGATGAAAGGAGGAGGCATCGACATCTTGCAAAATCTTAACAATAGGTGTGTTGTTTGTTTCTTCACTTTGTGTATTTCTAAAGAAAGTGGAAAAAGAAGATCTGATGGTTTTTTTTTTGCTTTTTCTTTGTTCTCTAGAGAGAGACAAATCAAGGATATTGAAGCATCCTTTGAGGCATGCAAGTCTCGACCAGTTCATGCCACCAATAAAAACTTGCAGCCGGTTGAAGTGTTACCACTGTTGCCATATTTTGATAGGTTGGATGTTCCTTGTTTTACCTTGCAGACAATCTTAAATCTAAAATCCCGAATCAGTCATATTTTTCACATAATTTCCCGGCATGTAGACACAACGATGAAGTGCTTGAAAGCTGACAGTTTACGGTCTGTATTCTGATAATAGGATAGTGTAATCGATCGGATGTAAAAGCCAGCCTTGTTGGTCTTAATTATTCCATTTTCTCTGCTGCAACTCTTTTTTCCAATGTCTCTTTGCTAGAGTTTTAGTGCATTGCCCGTTTTGGATGAAAAATCCACTAATAATCTTAACTGAACGTGTAGCATACTATGCTAATACATTTGACTC
This sequence comes from Camelina sativa, assembly GCF_030686135.1. Taxonomy (NCBI): domain Eukaryota; kingdom Viridiplantae; phylum Streptophyta; class Magnoliopsida; order Brassicales; family Brassicaceae; genus Camelina; species Camelina sativa. The sequence continues at coordinate 31,663,776 of NC_141886.1, forward strand.
TTCCCTTTTTTTTTGACACAGGTACGATGAGCAGTTTGTGGTAGGGAATTTTGATAGTGCTCCTACAGCTGATTCTGAATTCTTTGGCAAGTTAGACCCTTCAATTCGTGATGAACATGAGTCACGGGTGAGTTATTAAATACCGATATCCATGAGCAAGGTCCAATTATCTCTGTTCTCAATTATAGGGATACTTTGTTCCTGATAGACACAAGATGACTGTATAAACTATATCGATTTTGTTGCTTACATAAGTGTACTCGAATGAGGATGGGATATATGAGATATGGGGCCGAATCTTGACAATGGTTGATTGCCTTATCTTTCATATTGATGACGAGCTCTGACCTTATACTCCACAGGCCATTTTGAAAAGCTATGTGGTGGCTGGATCAGACACTGCCAATCCAGAAAAATTTCTGGCGTACATGGTTCCTTCCTTGGATGAGGTAGACATGCCTCTCCACGAACTGATCTCTGTTACACAAGTTTTGACAAGTCAAGAAAAGTTCAATTTGATTTATGCGTTATCAATTTATGTTGCTGTGGCAGTTATCTAAGGATATGCATGATGAAAACGAAGATATCTCTTACACTTGGGTTCGCGAATACCACTGGGATGTATGTACCATAGCCAATGTGGTTTGAGTAAAATTTTGATTGTTTGAGTCGCTGATTGAAATAAATATCTCATCTGATGTTATAACAGGTACTTGGCGACGATGCAAATGACACATACCTGGTATCATTTGGCGATGGGACCGCTAGCTATCTGGTATTACCTAAACTATACCTGCATCGGGTTTTGTTACATATTCCAGTTGTGTATTTTTTTTTTCTGTCTATAATACTTCGGGATGACCCTTGAGAATTTGGCAGCCCCCACCTACAAAGCTGAGCTTGAGGAAGAAAAGGGCCAGGGAAGGAAGATCTTCTGATGAGATTGAACACTTTCCAGTACCTTCAAGGGTGACTGTAAGGCGACGATCAACTCTATCAGTGATAGAGCATAAAGATTCAGGGGTATAGTAAATCCATACATTTAGCCTTTAAAAGAGTAAGACAAGAAGTATGTGGAAAGTTCTCTACTTCTCTTGCCAATTTCTTTGGACTTTGGGGATTTGGATGTAGGTTTACTCTTCTAGGGTTGGTCCTTCGAGCTCCAAGATGAGAAGGTTAGAGGACGAAGAAGGCCTTGGTAGATCTTGGAAACACGAGCAGGAACAAGATGTCAATCAATATCGTGATATTGAGGATGAGTATTCTGAATGAACGTCTCATGTACTTCAAACTATTCAATCGGTTTTCCAACGGTGTGTAAAGTATCCTGCAAGGCTACTGGTAGGCTAATTTAAAGCGTAATATGGCCCTCGTAATTTGGCAAGTAGAGAAATATTAATCTGGAGAGCTGGCGAAATTGAGATACTTTTTTTACATGTATACGTCCATGGTTAATGATATGGCCATTACGTTTGGCTTTTATGTCTTTGATCCTATCTGCGTGAAGCTTGTGCCCATCAATTCACTATCTCACAAGCCTTGAGATTCGCACAAACACGAGAGCTTTGAGAAGTACTCCAATGGTGAAAAATGGACTCTTGTTACACAAAATAAGAAAGAGATTAGTCTCAACATGAAGGCAAGCTTTCTTGACCAGTCAGAGTCTTCTCATTGCTTACCAATTATTGTCTTCTGATGGCTAACTTTAATCAGCAGGGCTTTTTGTTTTTATTCTTATTTTAGATATATCTTCTTTATACTCCTACTCCTCGTGAAACTCTCTGAAATACTGCTTTGAGATTTTAGATTTTCTTAATTCGGAGTCCATATACCCAGAATGGTGTCGTTTAATTTAGATTAAGTTAACAAATAGGACAAACAAACAATAGCCATATACATCAAACAAAGATGGTAATAAGACAATTAATTCAAATAATCAATATACATATATACATTGGATTGTGACACATTTTGATCCGAGGAACACTAATAAAGTGGTTTACGGTTTCTAAGCAATGTTTTGTTGGTTCTAACCAGTTTCAGGACGAAATGGTAAGAAGTCTTTCTACACATGTCTAAACACTCTTAATGTATCTATCGGTTTACTGCTTCTAAACTATAAACAATGCTTTGTTGGTTTTAGCCAATTTTGGGATAAACTGCTTCTGAACAATGTTTTGTTGGTTCTAACCATTTTAGTGACAAAATGATAAGAAGTCTTTCTACACTTTTTTTTTTTAATAAACAGAAGTCTTTCTACATATGTCTAAACACTCTTAATGTATCTTTAACTCTTATAATAAATCATATGCATTGGATTTTGACGCATTTCGACCCCAAAAACACTAACAAAGCGATTTACTGCATCTATGCAATGTTTTATTGGTTCTAACCAGTTTTGAGAGGAAATAGTTATGAGTCTCTTTGTTGTAAGCCTTTTTGGAGACTGTTGTTTTGTAATTTTTGTCCTCTTAAATTAAATCAGTATGGGTCCTTTCTGCTAGACTTTATATAAAGTCCCTTCTCAGCCTCTAAAACTTATCTTTTGATACGCAATAAAAACCTAGTTTACTTCTACCAAAATACGCAAAGCGTCTCAGCTTTGGTGTTCTTGAAGCTTGAGTACTCTAGAAGCTTGAGTACTCTAGACTCAGCACAGACCGTTTATCATCTATGTGGTGTCTCTCGATCCATCTCTACAAATCCTTCATCCAGGAGAATTTTAAGAGAGTGACCAATTTTATGGAAAGGATCATTTATATATGAAATCACATTGGACACCTATTAAATGATATACATAAGTAAAGGAATTGTTCTCTATTTCAACGAGTTTTGAAAAGCCAAAAATAAACCGGTGGATAGTGGACTTAGAAGCGAAGTAGTACTGATCGTAATACTTAGGAGTTTGAACTTTGAACAATAAGATAGATTCACCATATTCTATGCCTTCTTCAGAGGTAGATTACATTTTCTTTTTGTTTAAGATTGATAAAATCCGAAAACGAAATCAAAAATCTTGTGAGACGAACCATATAAGTGCCATAAAAGATAATTCATAAGAACCTTATTACTAAATTATATATATACATATGGTCTTCAAGATTGATATCTTCACTTACATCCAAGATCATACAATATAGATATATTTAGACATATTATATAGTTTCCTTATCAGCTCTTGTTACATCAAAGCTCCAACACTCATTTTCATTAACCGCCAGACTAAAACCAGAGAGATCAAAGTAAAATCATGTAAGTTCCCACTAGATAAGTTTTACTATAATTAAGGTGAATCTTTAAAACGATTGATATATAGAACATAGCACTTACATTATTAAGCTAGCTTGGCTTGCTTGTTGCTCTCAAGCATTAGACCGAAGTGAATATGAGGAAAGTGTGCCCACTAAAAAGTGAGAGACCATATTAAAACAATTTAAAATATTTTGGTCATAACCTCTTAGTTATAGACCCAGAACCTCTCAGTTATTAGAAAAAACAAAAAATATATATGTTTACTATTGTTCTTATTTATTTACTTAGGTTGAGAGAAAGTCATTAATATACTTAGTAAATTAAATAAACTAAATAAGAATAATGGTAAACATCTATTGTATTTTTTTTTTTTTTTAAGTAAAGTATATATACTAACGGATCGGTTCATTAATTTTCAGCAGCAGATAACCAAATGCAAACTCTTACTTATTTAGTAGTAATTTTCTTTAACGCTTACTGTCGCATGGTTTGCAATTTTAATAATTTTCCTAATGTTCCTCTACAAAAAGCTCCACTCTTTAAAACTTAGCAATTTTTTTAGCTGTAAAAAACTCATACCTTATATAGAAACGTCGAGGAAAACAAAAAAAAAACTTACATTTTTGGCGGCGGTGCTGAATGCTTCTCTGTGGCTTATGTCTGGATTATTCGCCTTAATCCTCTGAATTTCCTCCCTTCACAATAAAATAAACACACAAATCAATTACCTCTTCGTTAATTAAGAGAATTTGAACAAAATATACATTAATTATATATATGTATATGTCTTAGAAATATTTTGGTACTTTATAAATTGATTGTACGCAGAATGTACTCGCTGCGGCTTCTCCGTAGCTGAAAGACAATAAGAAACTTAAAATATACACAAAAAATACTTGTCATGTGTACTTCTTTATTTCTAGATAGGCAAAACTTACAACGGTTTAGAATCCTTTGCTCAGTTTTGGTACGAGTTGAAATCCTGGAAGGAATTTTGGTGTGACCTCGTGAGGAAGATCCATATTCTGGTACTGCATTGTTCGTTGCCTATATTCCACATTTAATCCTTGTTAATAACAATTTGTATGCTAATAATTAAGTTTAGTTTTTTTATTTTACATGACTTTTTTTTTCTAAGATCGAAATGTTGAATCACGAGGATTGAGAAGCAATCATGTATGTATTGTCTAAATTAGGAAATGAAAAAAGAAACTGGACCAACGAAAAGACGTTTTATTAATGTTTTAAAATAGTAGTAAAAGACAAAATCTTTAAAGAAAGGAATCTGAGAATATATTTAGAAAAAGAAAAAGAAACAAACCTATGAAACCCTAACATTCATGTCAATCAAATCATAGAGGAAGTAGCCCACATCAGTAGTAGATCAACATAAGCTAGGCCTCTATGAAATAAAGCATTTACGACAAGGCTGCACATATCAGTCGCAGCTGGAAAATAAAATTAAATAAACTTGAAAAGAGTAAAAGATAATTAAATTAAGTAGTCTTTAAAAATGTTTGGGGGCTATCAGCTATGTAGATGTAGACGGCCGCTGGAGAAAGAACATGCAGCAACAGGCTCAGATCTCTGTCGATAATTTGTCTTAAAAACAAACAAAAGAGCCCTAAATTTTAGAGGGATGGTTCGAGTGTTTTTTTTCTATTACAATAAACTTCCTAAAATTAAGGCAATTTAGGAGAGAGAGAGAGATATAGAAGTTACCTGGAAATAAGGTCGTGAAAGCGACTGAAGAGCAGCTGCCATGTTTACAGACCACAGATTAGTGCAGTGACCGCATCGGACAGTCACGATGTCGAACAGACTACTGCATGGGACACTCACCTACACATTTTAGCAAAACACAATCTCACATATTAATTTATTGATCTTCTTTCTTGGACAAATTGGATTTGTCTACCAGATCCATAAGACAAAGATCGACGAAAAACTTATATACATTTATACAACTTAAATTTGTTCATGATAATTATACACACAAAAGAAATATATAGCTTTTGGGTGTTATTATAGATAGGATAATCCAATCGTTTGTGGGTTTGCAAGGCTCAAAAAGAAAAGAGGAAGTGAAAATTATGTAATCAAATCTTAAAATAAAAACGAAAGTAGTGGCTTGAGATAGACGATCATCTCTTCTTTCGTTGAAACCACCACTTAGGATCCGAAGTGATTCCTTTTTTATTAGTTATGCACAATCTGTTACAGATTAGTAAATAGGGACACACACACATATGTGCATGACCATTGAAAAATAGTTTTATCTTATGATTCCTAAATTTATAAGCAAAATGCTACGAGTAGGACTATACTTTCAGAAAAGCAGGAAAAGAGAAGAAAATAAATCTATATATGATAGGGGGGGGGGGGGGGGGGGGGGGAGGTCATGTATAGCAGAAGGATGGTGACTTCTCTCTGGGCACCATTAGCTAAACGAAATATTTGTTACTGAAAAAAATACAAATTACAAACGGATTTCATTGGGAAGAACTTTGAACGTTTGTAAGATAGTGGAACTGATGAAAAGAACTGCACTATTCTTTATCAGAAACCAATAAATAGTACAAAGGAAATAAAGGTAGATCTATATATCTATATATGCTTAAACTATATATCTTTAAATATATACGATGTTTTTGCAGGAGCATAGATCCATTATTGATAAAAGCAAATATAGTATATATATATATATATACCGCAAGAACTATGTTGCAAAAGTTGCAAGGGATGTAGCAGAGTTGCTCCGTTGCCATCACAGAGTTAGCCATGATCGATGGGAGATATAGTTCGAACAAGTTGTTTTTGTTGAAGAATAGATAGAAGATGAGAGCAATCTATATAGGTGAAAAAGCTTCTTACTCTCTCTAGCCCTCTCTCCTTTCTCTCTTTCTCTCTCTACCCGAACAGCCACTTGCCTTTAAATCGGGTAATTGTACTTCAACAACTATGCCAAGAGATCATAAAGTAATTAAATGGAGAAGATAATAAGCCTAAGGAGAGGATGAGAGTTAAAGGGGCAAAATTATTATATGCAATGTCAAGGGTTTCGGAATTTCGATGTAGGGTTGTGTTCTATGTCTTTTAACGAGTAGGGTCCGCTTCACTCATGGGGTTGCGTACCATTAAAAAAACAAATCTTATCGAAATATTGGGATGGACTTTAATCAAATGCTAAGCAAATTAGTAATAAAATAAAAAAATGTTGCGGTTTTGTTAGCATTTAATTAAAGGCATAGTTATTTAAAGAAAACGAAAAAACATTGTTATTGGAAAGATACAATTGGTCAGGGAAAAAAAAATTGTCAAATGATTTTTTATTTTTTCATCTATCATCGTCAAAAATAAAAATTAGCATATGCAAGGTGGTGTATGCATGTGGTAAAGAAGAATAATATTTATTTGCGAGAATATTGTATATGTCGGCCTTCCTTCCAAGAACACTAAATTAAGATACTCTATTATCAATGGTGTAAAGAAAGATTGGTATATGAGAACGTTGATGATGAGAACAACAACAACAAAAAAGAGTATATGAGAATATTTCCTTTTCGACTTTATTCGTGGGATACTTCATCAAATATAGGGTAGTTTTTTTTTTCATATTGTCGTATTTAGGGTTGATTAGTAGATTTTGAATTATAACTATAAATGCAAATAGTTATATAAATATCATTACTTTTTTTTTTGGTTAAATAAAAGTCATTTACTTATCATTATATTGTATGTACAAATTAGAAAAAATGGTATATCATACGAAAACACACAAAAATAAATTAATATTTTCTGTTAAATAATGAAATGAATCACCAACTCATTAAAATATATATATAATAGTGAAGGTGTGAGGAGATGGTAAAATCAATACACATATTTCATGGAAATGGGGAAAGAGGAAAGAAAAGGAAGAAAGTAGTGTGGCTACGGAAGGGTGCAAAAGGTGGGACTAGCATTGAAAGCAAGCGGCCAATATTTTTATTTGCTTTCATTGGAAATTAAACCTTTTAATAGATTTCAGGTTTAGTTAGGGATGAGCCAAATGGTTCTGTCGTCTCTTTTAGTTTGGACAGCTGATTAGACATTAGGGTTTGTTAGAGTTCACCTCTTTTACTTTGGACAGCTGATTAGACATTAGGGTTTAATTATTAGTGTCCACCTCTTTTAGTTTGGACAGCTGATTGGATGGACATTAGGGTTTGATAGAGAGAGTTCTAAAAATCAATATAAAGCTTTTAACCACACGTGTATTAGTTTTTTCTTCAACATCTATTTAAATTAAAAAGATTTGGTTATCCAAAATGAAAAACATTAATTACATAAACAAGATGTCATACAACTTGTTAAATTTGAGTTTATTTTGGGCTTCTAACTAAAAACCAATAGACAATTAGTAGATTGATCATAACCCTTTATATATTAATAATAATTTTTTCAAACTTCAGATGTGGGACTTGGATTGCATTCCAACAAGGAAGACCGTGTTAAATTATCCGCCTTAGAATTAGCATTACGAAGAACTAAAAATAATGAAAAAATGAAAATTCTGTCATGTTCTTTTCCACTACATTTATATAAGTCGTGAAAGCTGGCCATTTTACCGGTGTTAACACCATCTTCACCAATTTAGAGTACCCTATGAGTAAAGTAAACATACGTGTATATTGTTTATTATTAATACAGCCTTGTTTTGCATTAAGATGGAGTTTACACCTAGTTTTGCAAACAATTTTATTTCCTTTTTTAACATTCCAGTGATTTTATATTGTAAATTAGTTATCATTAATTACTGCTGTTGGAAAATGGGTATCGAAGAGTGTTCCAAAAATAATCCATTGTGTACAGCTTACTATTTTGAATACTTTTTTTTTTATTATTTTATTTTTTTCTTACCATTAAGTCACTAACTTTTAAAAAATAGATTCACTAAATTGACAAAAATAAACCTCGTTCATAAAAATCTTAGTACTACTCATCAATTATTTTCAAAAAAAAAAAAGAATTAAAAACCCCATTTAACTAATTAGGTGTGATAACTAGTTTTTTTTTTCTATTTATCGAGGGTGGTACGGTGCTTCTTCTGTTATGAGGGAAACAATCAAATATTTTACAAATACAGAGAAAAATCAAATAATTTTTAACATTTATCGTTATGAAAAATCTGGTCATTGAAGATTGTTTTGGAATCAAGCGGAGTTGCTCATGTGATGTGTTACAAGGAGTTATCATGAAATCGATGTGTCATCACATATATTTATGGCTTCTCTCAACCCCACATTCTCTCCAATTCCACCACCGCACTTCGAGGGCGATTTCTTCTTTTAATTTTTTTTTTCTTCCATAATTTTGCACATCAATTTATATTTTTATTTATTGAAAAATTTCGCTCAAAATTGTTTGAGGAAACCTAGAAACTGACTTGTACCTGTGTTAAATCTTCTCCAAATGGGTTTTCCTTAGACAGAGCATCACGTCATCAACTACTCTGTTTTCAACCCCTCGTTTGTACTCAATCCTATAAGCCCAATTAATTGTTCAGCCCATCTCTATTAAAGAGTAAAGGCTACCTTTTGATCCAAAAGATGCCTAAGACTCCACTGGTCATACTTTATAACAAACTCGTGATACGTCAAGTAATATTGTTTCCATTTGCACGCTCATACCCTATACAACTGACTCAATAGTGAACTTTTGACTGAAATATGTTAGAACCACTACAAGAAAATGATTGATTTCCTACTGTAGAAAATGATTGGTTTCTGACCGTTTTCCTACAAAAAACGAAGGAAGAAATAGCCCAAAAAAATCAAAATTAGTGAGAATTTGGAAGAAAATATCTTTCAAAATTCCTACAGAACTATTTTCGAAGGAAATCTCGTAAAAAAAAAGAAAGAACAGTGAAAGACAGTATCGTCTATTTTCCTTCCATATATTCAAAGGAAACTTTTTTCTTAGGTTTTCCTTCTAATTATTTCCTTTAGTTTTCCTTCCGAATATTTCACTCCAAATTCCTTCAAACATTTAATACTATTTTTCTACCAAAATTTTATTTTTTTTTCCTACCAAAACTTCATTCTTTTGTCTAGATCAAATCCCCAATTAATTTTCCTCGTTTCCAGTTAGTTTTGCATTTTTATAAATTCAAAATTTATTAACAATTGAAACAATATATAATCCCAAATACAGTTTTACGATCCATACAATTTTAACTTTTTTATATATATTAAAATTAAGATCCCTTAATGGGCTAGGGCTGTGCCGATTACAATGAGGACACAGTTACGAAACGGAAGCAATCGAAAAAACTCGCCGGAATCATATCGGAGGCTCGGGTCTTGCTGTATAACCGGAGGCAGAGAGTCAGGGCATTAGCTCCGGCGGATTCAAGGCCACGACTTTGCGGTAGACACAGCGGCTTGGAAAGACCCGGCGAGAATCTATCCCCTCCAACCAACACCGGCAAAAGACCTTTCAAACCGGACCGGTGGAAACCACCACGGCAGATACAAAGGTTGTCGGCTTAGGCAAACCCTCTTTCACCAGATCCAGAGGTTGTCGGCTCAGTCATTTTTTCTCAGATCCAAATCTGAAACACAAACAAAAACACAGAAACATCGAATATGTTGTCGATCAATTCCATCAACTCAACGAAATGAAAAAACTAAACAAAAATAAGGTAATAGTCTAATAGATCGAAATCGTGGCACTGAGAGAACCCACAGCTGTAGAGGATCGAGATATGGTGGTGAACGGCAGCGGAAGCTTCGAGATATGATGGTGGTGAACGACGGCTCGAAAAATACTGGTGAATTCTTTGTTCATCATCACCTCGTTTGTCACAAGACTGAAATTAACGACATGAGTCTGTGTTTCAAAAAAAAAACTAAAGAACTTGTGTTTCATCTAAAGACTGAAAGGAAGAAGAAGATATAGGCCGTTGGATTCAATATATCAACGGTGGACAGTGCAATCCTTGTTTCAGTATATTAGCCAATAAGAAGCTTTTACTAATTAATATATTAATGTGAGAGAAAACCTTAATTATAGGAATTTTAATGGAAACCAGAATGTTTGTTTTAAAATTTTATTTGAAAATAATCTTCTAATATTTGAGTAAAATAAATAAATTCTTTGGTTAGTGTTTTGGGATTAAGAAAATAACTTAATTTAAAACTTTAAGGATTAAGTTTGGAAAAGTTTATTGATTTTTCTAAAACAAAACTAGAACTATAAGTAGTTGAGATTTAAATTTATAATTAAATAGATAAAACTTTTATTTTGTAAATATAAAGTAAATATATATATATATGATTTTAAATTTATAAGTAAATGAATTTAATAAATAAAACCTACAATTTTCCTACGACTAACTTTTTTGTAGGAAGTTGGTAGAAAACATTTCTTCAATCGGTAGGAATTTGGTAGGAAACATATTTCGTAAAAAATTGGAAGGAAACGTTTCTACAAGTTTCCTACAAAATATCTTCGGTATATTTTTTGTAGGAAATTAGAAAGAAATATTCCTACCAAATTCCTAGCCCTTCTTTTCCTATTTAATTCGTCCCATTTGCCTACAAATTTTTCTACGATTTTATGTTTTGAAAGAATTTTGTAGGAAATTTCCTACGAATTTCTCACAATTAGATTTCGTAGGAATTATCCTTTCAATTTCCTTCGACAACTGTTTTTTGTAAAATAATCGTAAGTTTTTGGTAGGAAATTTATGTTACCAAAATTTTCGTAGAAAATTTGGTAATATTTCACCATGTTTTCTTGTAGTGAACTAATACTAGTAGGCTAGTAACTTCCTTCTTGAGAGCATGGTTGGAGGCAGTAGCTTTTGGTGACCGTCTGACCTATTCTTCTTAAGTAGTTTTATCAATGTTCTAGTGAGCTCACCATAGTTCATTGAGAACTGCCGGTAATAACCTATCACCTCAAGGAATCGTCTTAGCTTAGTGAAACTTACACCACTGCAACATTGCTTCCACATTCTGAGAGATCCTGGAACAATCGTACGTTCCACTTTTTTCACTAGTATCAAACAATGAACGAAACCCTGATAGTTGGACTTCACCTAGCACTTGGAATAAGTGCGGAAGAGATCATAGCATATTGCGATTCGTAACTAGTAGTATACTAATTAAAAATTCTAAATTGAGGGAACAAAGGAAGTAGTAATTAAAAGAAGACTACGAGTAAAAAACCTAAATAGTAGTGAATTTGTATGATGTTTAAGGGAACAAAGGAAGTTATAAAGTTCATTTTTTTCGGATAAGTAAATGATTTTTTTTTTTTGAGAATTTTCCCTTTTGCGAAACTAAAAAAGCACTTGAGAAAAAGCGATTCAATGAGGTCCAACCACGTCTGATTTAGCTGTAATGTTCAAAATCACCGTCCAACCACGTCACTACTTTAATAACTACGAAACACATCTTAATGAAAACTTCTTTTGAATTTAAATAAATTGAAGTTAGCTAAACTGACAAAAAAAAAAAAAAAAAAAAAAAAGAAAAAAAGTAAGAATTGCAATTTTTTTTTTTTTTTTTGTCAACAGCTTTATAAAGAATTGCAACTTATTCATACATATATATTCGAGACACTGTCGAAAAAGAAAGAAACCCCAAATCAACCTCAAAAAACCCAGAAAGAAAGAATCATCATCTTCGTTAGCGATCAATCTCTTTAGTAGACTTTTTTCCTTGGGGTTTTTGTTTACTGGAAACCAATTTTTAAAAAAGTGTTTCGATCGGAAGAATCTGAACCTTTTAATATATATATATTTTTTTCTTATGGCGTTGTCGAATCAGATTCCCGTTTCCTCTCGATGACCTCCTCTCCATCTTCTTCCACATTGTTTTCTCGCGTTTTATGATAAATTTCTCTCAGATGAGAAGTTCCAAGTCACTTCTTCTCAACTTCTTCTTCTTCGTCTTCTCCTTCAATCTGATTTCGATAGGTACTGTACCTTTCCTTCCCTCTTTTACTGTAATATCTAATCTAGGTTTAGTCTAGATTTACTTCTTACTCAACTTGTAGGTTTCGCTAATTTCTTCGATTGATCAAACAACATAGTTGGATCTTGGATTTTTTTTCCTGGATTATTTAAAGCTTTTAGGTTTATGTAAAACCTAAAACGAGGTTTGTTTGTTTGAATCAGAGTATAAAGTAGTGGAAGCCGGAGCGTTTGTTGGAACCTATGGTATAAATTATGGAAGGATTGCGGATAACATCCCGTCTCCGGATAAAGTAGTCTTACTTCTAAAGCAAACTAAAATCCGGAATGTGCGTATATACGATGCAGATCACTCAGTCCTTGAAGCTTTCAGTGGCACTGGTTTAGATCTTGTGGTTGGACTCCCCAATGGGTTTCTTAAAGAGATGAGTTCTAATGCTGATCATGCTTTCACTTGGGTCAAAGATAATGTTCAGTCTTTCCTACCCAACACTCGGATCCGTGGTATCGCTATTGGTAATGAAGTCCTTGGTGGCGGTGATTCCGAGCTCTCCGGAGCCTTACTTGGTGCTGCTAAAAATGTTTACAATGCGTTGAAAAAAATGAATCTTGAGGAAACGGTGCAGATCACCACAGCTCACTCACAGGCTGTGTTTGCTGATTCATACCCGCCATCGTCTTGTGTGTTTAAAGAGAACGTTGTTCAGTTCATGAAGCCACTTTTGGACTTCTTTCATCAGATTGGCTCTCCTTTTTGTTTGAACGCGTACCCTTTTTTGGCCTACACTTATAACCCGAAAGAGATTGACATCAACTATGCTCTCTTCAGGCCAACGGAAGGCATATACGACCCCAAAACCAATCTACATTATGACAACATGCTTGATGCTCAGATCGATGCCGCCTACATGGCCCTGCAAGATGCTGGCTTCAACAAGATGGAGGTAATGATCACTGAAACTGGGTGGGCTTCTAAAGGCGATTCTGATGAACCTGCAGCAACACCGGATAACGCAAGAACCTATAACTATAACCTCAGGAAGAGGCTTGCAAAGAAGAAAGGGACACCTCTTAGACCAAAAATGGTGCTCAAAGCCTATATCTTTGCATTGTTCAATGAAAACTCAAAACCTGGAAAGAGTTCTGAAACACATTTTGGACTTTTTAAACCGGATGGAACCATATCATATGACATTGGATTCAACAGTCTAAAGTCTGATGCTACCAAGTCACTCATCTCGTCATCCAAGGTATGAATTCTGTGATTAAAGACGCCCCTAGTATATTTGTAAGTTTTGCAATGACCATAGCCATTCTGTATTATTATATTAAACTCTTTGAAACTCTATCCAGACTGTATATTCAGATGCAAGCAAATGCATAGTGACCATCATATCTTTTGTGTTTTGTTGCAGGCAGCCCGTTACTATGTGGCATTGGTCATCTCTGTCTGGATTTTCCTCATGATATAAGTGGAGAAATGTGTGAGATTTGGTGCTAGGATCCTCGGATTTGTAATACATTTGTAGCAATTATTACTAGGTTTGAGAGGCTAACGAAATGGTAGGAGCGCAAAATTGGCTGGAATTATCATCATACATGGTATAACCCATGGGTGTTCAGAAAGTTATCATTGGGAAATCTCATATATATATATACATCTTATGTAAACAAATTTATACATCAATTTGGGTCTCTGGTTAGATTTGTTGGAGTATATACTGAGGACATCAACGGATATGAGGGATTACGAATATGTATTGTGTTTCTGATTAGTCTACGTCGGTTTTGAGATTATGAGATCATAGTCAAATCTTTCATGATCTGGCAGGCCCTTCGGTTCTGCTACAGTTTTGTGTATTATAAGACTGGTTTTGTGGAGGTAGAGAAGTAGAGGATAAAAATAGGAAGCGACTGATAGTGTAGCAAGTAATGTAGAGAAAAAAAAAGATCCTAATGGTTTGTGGTTTCAGTTATGGAGAGTCTTCAGCCTAAAGAGAAGCGCATCCTCGTTAGCCTCTAATTCTCTCTCCCTCCAAACACAAAACATACAAATTCCACAATGCTCAGAGCGACAAAATTAAAAAAATGTGGTCCTCCTCCGAGAGTATTCTTCCCGGACCACCGACCCGGAGCAACCTATATGCCGCTGACCTCAGCGCCTCGGGCCTCCTGGCACTTGCCTCTGGTTCTTCTGTCTCTCTCATTGACACACGACCCCTCCAGCTCATTTCGACCGTCTCTCTCCCTTCCCCTATCTCTTGTGCATATTCCACGATTACCTCTATTCGTTGGGCTCCTATTCCTGTCCAGCGTAATCTCTTCGACTCTGATCTCCTCATAGCTGTAGGTGATCACCTCGGCCGCATTGCTCTGGTTGACTTCCGCCTGCGTTCTATCCGCCTGTGGATTGAACAAACTTGTGAAAATGCTAGAGGGAAGGTCCTTGGATGCGGTGGCATACAGGACCTCTGTTGGGTATTGGCTCGGCCAGAATCCTATGTCCTTGCTGCCATTTCTGGTCCTTCATCTCTCTCGCTCTACACGGATTCTGGACAATTATTCTGGAAGTATGACGCAAAGCCTGAGTTTTTGTCCTGCATTCATTGTGATCCCTTTGATTCCCGCCATTTTTGTGTCCTTGGCCTTAAAGGGTTTCTTCTTTCCGTGAAAATTCTTGGGGTAACTGAGAATGACGTCCCTTGGAAGGAGTTTCATATCCAAACGGATTGCAGTGATTTAGAAAAGCTAGAACGGGAAGTCGTTGCTAATAATAGCAGTCACTCAACGTCGTCTCCTGCATCAGCCGTTTTTCCTCTCTATTCCGCAAATTTTTCTTTCTCACCGCATTGGAAACACATTCTTTTCGCCATCTTTCCCAGAGAGCTTGTCGTGTTTGATTTGAAGTATGAAGCAGCCTTGTACGTAGTTGCATTACCACGTGGCTACGCCAAGTTTGTAAACGTTTTGCCAGACCCAAGCCAGGAGGCTCTATACTGCCTTCACCTCGATGGCAGGCTCAGCATTTGGCGAAGGAAAGAGTGAGCCTCAGGAAGTTTTCTTCTCATCTTTGTTTCTCTCTGTCTGTGATCTTCTCTCAATTTTTTTTTTTTTTTGTAGAGGTGAACAGGTTCATGTCTTATGTGGAATTGAGGAGTTGATACCAACGGTTGGTAATTATGTACCATCACCCTCTCTTTTAACTCTTCTTATCTCCCAATTGGACTCAACCTTCCAGAACATGAGGACTATCCATTCAGATGGTCTTCTGGATAGTTCGGAGCCTGAGATTTCTTTTGATTTCAACAACGATGCTTTTCTTCGTTTCAAAACACATTTCATATCTATATCTGATGACGGTAAAATATGGAGTTGGATCATGACTTTCAATGGAGAAGGGGATGGGGATGGGAATTTTAACCCTCAGACTAATGACAAGGCGCTTCTAGACAGTCCAACCTATGACAGTCAAGATCTCCTCCCAAATACATCTTTCGAGGTTTATGATGACGGACTTGGAAACTTGTTTTGCTTATCTTTTCCCTTCTTGATTTTTTTTTTTTTTTTTTTTTTTTTGTGTTTACAAAAATATCATTAATACAGATCAAATTAGTTGGACAACTTCAGCTTCTCTCGTCTACAGTGACTGTGCTTGCGGTACCAACCCCTTCCATGACAGCGACTTTGGCTCGTGAGTTGCATCGTTCTTTTAAATGTTAAATAAAAATGAAAATCTCAAGTTCATGGATAAGAATATATCTTTGCATGAAGGTGGAGGGAATTTCCCTGCTGTAGTAGTTCCTCTTGTAGCTTTGGGAACTGAAGCTGGCACAATTGATGTGGTTGATGTGTCTGCAAATGCAGTGGCAACAAGTTTCTCTGCACACACTAGTAGTATAAGGGGTTTAAATTGGCTAGGAAATTCGAGAATCGTGTCATTTTCTTGTAGTCAGGTAAAAAAAAGGAAAATTATTCCATCAGATCCTTAAATAGCACTACATGAACACGATAATGTTGCTTTGCGGTGTCAGGTGAGTAAACGGAAAGGTGGGTATATTAATAAGCTCGTCGTCACATGTCTTAGAAGTGGGGTCAGTAGGGGCTTTCGAGTTTTGCAAAGACCAGAGCGAGCTTCTATAAGAGCTCTTAGGGCTTCATCTTCTGGGAGGTTGGTCTCTTTACTTTTTCAGAGGCTTTACAAAAGGATAAAAAAAAAAGTCTTGAACAGCTTGTTTGTTTTCAGGTATCTTCTTGTTTTGTTCCGTGATGCTCCAGTAGAAGTCTGGGCAATGACTAAAAGCCCTGTGATGGTTAGTTGGGTTATTACAAGTGATACAAGTAGTCAAGAAAATTATGATGAAATATGGGTTTGTACTTACACATTGCTATGACTTGTATTTCCTGTAGCTTAGATCACTAGCTCTCCCTTTCACGGTTCTAGAATGGACTCTCCCAACTATTGCAAGATTAGATCAAAAGAGTCTTTCAAAGAAACCTTCGATGTCTTATAACCAGGAAACAAATGCCACACCAGATGACACTGGAACTCCAAAAGCATCAGAAACTAGTAAGCGACTTTCTATAACAACTTGGTCATTTCCCTTGACTTGAATTCTTACAGAATCTGTAGGTGCTGATGGACTTCAAGATGATGCTTCTGAAAGTTTTGCATTTGCACTAGTAAATGGTGCACTTGGCGTATTTGAAGTTTACGGGCGCAGAATTCGAGATTTCAGGTTCCTTTTCAAGGAAAACAACTTTACAGTTTTTTCTTTCATACTCTCTAACTTGTTGATTTCGTTTCTTTTGTAAGACCAAAATGGCCGGCATCTTCTTTCGTTTCTTCTGATGGGTTAATAACTGCTATGGCATATCGCATACCTCATGTTGTATGTATTCTGCCATTCTGATTTTATCTCTCGCTGTTTTTAAGCAAAATCTTTTAAAAACTCACTTAACAGGTCACAGGTGACAAGTTAGGGAACATACGGTGGTGGGATGTAGTATCCGGTAACTCCTCTTCATTTAACACATGCAGAGAAGGAATAAAGAAGATCAGATTTTCACCTGTCTTTGCTGGCGATATTAGCAGAGGACGAATTACAGTGCTATTCTATGACAACACATTCTCCATCTACGACCTCGTAAGGTCTCTTGTAACTTCTAGACGTTGTTATAAGAGGTCTTATATTCATATGTCATAATAGTGGTCTAGTTAACACTTTTTCTCATAGCTGTACTTGTAAATTTTTCATATCCAAATTAAGCCATGGCCTTTGTATTTTCATTGTAGGATTCGCCAGATCCTTTGTCTATTTCTCTTATGCGGCCTCAAATTCCTGGCACCCTTATACTTGAACTTGATTGGCTGCCCCTGCGAACTAGCAAATTTGACTCCCTTGTGTTGTGCGTTGCTGGAACTGATGGTAGCTTCCGCTTGGTTGAGGTTCATGTGTAAGTGATGTATATGTTTCTTAGAGTGTAACCTTTACAATAGCCTGTGAAGTCAGAGAAGAATGTTCTTGATGTCCTTAACTGAATGCATACAGAGATGAAAAAATGACGACCCAAATATCCCATACAAAACCTTCTAATGTCAGATTTCGTCCTGTGCCTTTATGCACTCCTATGTTCCTCCCCACACCACATGCCCTGGTAAGGTTAATTTATGTTTGGTTTTGCGCTGATCAGAACTCACAAGTACTATAGCTTACAGTCTATTTGTAGGCACTGCGGATGATCTTGCAGTTGGGCGTAAAGCCATCTTGGTTCAACACTTCTAGTACATGTATCAACAAGCGACCACATTCTATTCCCGGAAGAACTACTTCTTCTAAAGATCTTCGCACTTTCATGATTGATTTCCCACCAATCGGTGACCCTGCGGTGCTGGAAATGTTTCTTAAAGTATTAGAACCATATCGTTCAGAAGGTAGCGTTTCATCGTTATTTCTTCTCCATAAAACGTTTTTGTATGTCCTTTCATGATTAATGATGTTTTCTCTTCTTTTTTTTTTGTACAAAAAATATTCAAAATGCTGATGGGCTTAATTAAAGGCTGCCTACTCGATGATGAGAAAGCAAAATTATATTCTAGTCTAGTTAATAAGGGTTGTGCTGCAAGATTTGCTTTCGCTGCTGCAATTTTTGGAGAAACTTCTGAGGCACTTTTTTGGCTGCAACTGCCTTCTGCCATGAACCACGTAGTCAACAAAACAGCAAGCAAGTCTCCGGAGAAGCATTCTGATGAGACATCTATGCTGAGCAAAACTACATCAAAGGGACCATCAGCTTCAGGATTTGAGAAGAACTGTTCCTTGGTTAGTCATAGTGTGGAATAACTAGAAATGATTACCTTGTGCTCTACCCTTGTGAATTTTTGGTTGGTGAACAGAGTGAAAGTCAGCTCAGACTAATGGCGTTTGAACAAAAAGAGTTATGGTTATGCGCTAATGAGAGAATCCCGTGGCATGAGAAACTAGAAGGGGAAGAGGCCATTCAGAAACGAGTACACGAGTTAGTCCTCATCCCATTTCAGACAATGAGTATACTTGAATTAAGATTTGAGGTTAACATACTTGTGATTTTGATGAGCAGACTTGTTTCAGTTGGGAACTTGGAAGGTGCAGTGAGTCTCTTACTCTCCACTTCTCCAGATAGCTCTTATTTCTATCCAAATGCCCTGCGTGCTGTTGCTTTATCTTCCACTGTGTCAAAATCCCTCGTTGAGCTAGCGGTGAAGGTAGTAAGATGCCAAATTTCATCTCTAGTTGTGAATATATCAAGAACCGGAGGCTTTTCCTTGACATTATTTTCATATGAAGGTAGTTGCAGCCAACATGGTAAGGTCAGACAGGTCACTTTCTGGAACTCATCTTCTTTGTTCAGTAGGAAGATACCAAGAAGCATGCTCGCAGGTTATGTTTCTTTTTATAACTTTTGTGGAAAAAATCTTAGCCGAGTTCAGATCCAAGATTAGCTTAATGCGTGTGGTCATTGCAGTTACAAGATGCTGGTTGTTGGACGGATTCTGCAACATTGGCAGCGACGCATTTAAATGGATCTGACTATGCCAGGTGTGTCGGCTAATCTTAATCTATATCCATGGTCGTAACAGGTAATCAAATCAAAATAACTCTTGGTAATTGAAACTCAGGGTGTTGCAAAGGTGGGCAGGTCACGTCGTGAACATTGAACACAACCTCTGGAGGTAAATATATAATGTATTCTTCCATTAGATATAATAATGTATTCCATAGAAGAAATGACGAAAATAGTAATCTTAATATAAAAATTGTTGGAATTTTCAGGGGTGTGATACTATATGTAGCAGTAGGAGCGTTTGAGGAAGCTGTAGCAGCATTTCGCAAGGCTGAGCGGCCAGAGATAGCAGCTCTCTTCATTATGGCTTGCCAAGAAATTCTGGCAGAGAGTTGGAGCATTGATTCAAAGAATGAAGACGTGATTGCAATTACTGAAAGCTACGAGTTGTATCAGAGGAAGCTGGTGCATCTATGCATGGATTCACCTCCATTTTTTCACTGACAACTTGTGTATACTATAAACATTACATGGTCAGTCTTTTAACTAATCAGTTAAGTTTAACATTTGATTATGTTTCACAGGACACAAATCGTACCTCTTGTTAGAGCCATTACTTTTTGAGTTTCCATATTTATAAGATACAGAAAAAATGGTGTGGGCACGTCTTTTATCCCGAAAAGTAGATGTAAGTACCTTCTGAAGAGGCCCTGGGAGGCTGGGATGAAAAAGAAATTACATGGATTTTCAAAATCGAAGCCAAAACTATGAGAAATGTACTACTACTTTTTAAGAAAATACCATTACTAACCCAGATTTATAAAACAGATGTAAAAATTGAGATGGGAGCACCAAGGCAAAAAGCAATATAATACTCATCTTCTACTTCAAGTCCGTTTATTACAACAAAACCACTTTGCAACAATCTGACAATAACAAAAACAAAACCACGAACCGAGAAGGACAAAGCAAAGACAAGATGAACAAAGACAAAACGTCTCATGTTCTTCCAAGTCGATTCCTTTCCTTTAACAGGCTGCAAAGCCCCAATCACAGATCCCTCTCCCGATAAATCCAGACATAAATATTTTATTTATTTATTTATTCGTTGTCTATTGTTACTACCGTGACAACTGTGCAGCGAGAAAAAAAAAAAAAAAGTTAACCATCTTTCTTTCTCTATCTCTCTTCTTCTCGGTTTCTCCGTAATCGCCAAAGAGTTCTTGCAAGGTTAGTCTCCTCCTATGTTCTGTTTCTTTTCCTCAAATAATGTCGTGTTTTAAGAAAAAAATGAATCGAATCTAGGTCTTGTAAATGCATTCTGGAATTGGAATAGGTCTCTTTCTAGTTTTTTTTTTTTTTTTTTTTTTTAATATTCCGATCTTGATAATAATAATCTAGTAATTGATGTGAAAGTATGAACTTTCCATTTGGGTATAGGTTCCGCAAGTGGTTTTGTCATATAGTAACGTTTATCTTGTCGAAAATGTCACATATATTGATTGATTCTGTATCATTTTTTTTTTTACTTTTTCCGAGCAGAGAAGGTATGGATGATGAGCAGAAGAAACCGTTGATGGGATCATATGATCGTAATCTACCTGATTTCAAAAAATCAGTGAAGCTTAAGTATGTGAAGCTTGGTTACCATTACCTTATCACACATGGCATGTACCTCTTCCTTTCCCCTTTGGTGCTTGTAATCGCCGCGCAGATTTCGAGTTTCTCTCTCAGCGATCTTCGTAACCTATGGGAGCATCTTCAGTACAATCTTATCTCAGTGATTGTTTGTTCAATGCTCCTTGTGTTTTTAATGACCATTTACTTCATGACCCGGCCGCGTCCTGTGTACTTGGTTGACTTCTCCTGCTTCAAGCCCGATGATTCCCGTAAATGCACTAAAAAGATCTTCAGGGACCGTTCTAAACTCACTGGTTCTTTCACAGAGGAGAATCTTGAGTTCCAGGGCAAGATTTTAACACGTTCGGGACTTGGGGAATCTACTTATTTACCTGAGGCTGTCCTCAATGTTCCTCCGAACCCGTGTATGAAAGAAGCTCGAAAAGAGGCGGAGACTGTGATGTTTGGAGCCATCGATGAGCTTCTTGCCAAGACCAATGTGAATCCTAAGGATATTGGGATATTGATTGTTAACTGCAGTTTGTTTAACCCGACGCCTTCGTTATCTGCTATGGTTGTCAATCATTATAAGCTCCGTGGGAACATACTCAGTTACAACTTGGGAGGAATGGGTTGCAGTGCTGGTTTGATCTCTATCGACCTTGCTAAACATCTTCTTCACACCATTCCCAACACTTATGCCATGGTGATTAGCATGGAGAATATTACTTTGAACTGGTACTTCGGGAATGACCGGTCAAAGCTTGTCTCCAACTGTCTTTTCAGAATGGGTGGTGCAGCGATTCTTCTCTCAAACAAACGATGGGACAGAAGAAGATCGAAATACGAGCTTGTTGATACTGTTAGAACCCACAAGGGAGCTGATGATAAGTGCTTTGGCTGCATCACTCAAGAAGAGGATTCCACAAGTAAGGTTGGTGTAACCCTCTCCAAAGAACTAATGGCTGTTGCCGGTGATGCTCTCAAGACGAACATCACGACGTTAGGACCACTAGTTTTACCGACATCTGAACAGCTTCTATTCTTTGCAACATTAGTTGGAAGAAGACTCTTCAAGATGAAGATCAAACCTTACATCCCAGACTTCAAACTAGCATTTGAGCATTTCTGCATCCATGCGGGAGGAAGAGCTGTTCTTGATGAATTGGAGAAGAACTTGAAACTCACTGATTGGCACATGGAACCCTCGAGAATGACACTCTACCGTTTTGGTAACACATCCAGCAGTTCTTTGTGGTATGAGTTAGCATATAGTGAGGCCAAAGGACGGATAAAGAAAGGTGATAGAATCTGGCAGATAGCTTTTGGTTCAGGGTTCAAGTGCAACAGCTCCGTTTGGAGAGCGGTCAGGTCGGTAAACCCTAATAAAGAGAAGAACCCATGGATGGATGAAATCCATGAGTTCCCAGTTGATGTCCCCACGGTCTCAACTATCTAGAAACCACAACCAACAGTGGGAATTTTTTCTTTTGAGTTTTCAGCTTTTGATATTTATTGTGTCTTCCTTATTAATTCCCCTGGTTAGTTTTTGATTGGTTATCTGATATACCAAACTGGTTAACATTTATTTTTGGGGCTGAACATTTTTTCTCCTTTTTAGTGGAAAAACATGTTGTAGACAGCAGCAGACCGTCAATGGTCGGTCCAACTTGTGTTTTTGGTTGTTGTGTCTGCATGTATATTTGTAGCTTTCTTTCATTTTTTGACAAAGTTGTTAAAAACAAAAGTTATCAACTTGTCATTAAACAACAAAATGTGATAGAATTTGGCAGATTAGCTCCTATGTGTTTTTAGAATCAGATGCAAAGATGAGATGATCACCATCTCTTATAACATCGACATCATCAATCTCTGCATTGTTGTCTTTGCTGATAACTTTGGCAGCAACAATACCAAACTTGTTGGAACCCAATTCTAGCAACTCCTTGAAACTCCCAGGAAGCAGTACAAGCTTCCCGGGTACGTCATCTTTTTCTGCGCAACTAATCGTCACCCTCACAGGGTTTCCAGTTCTGCCTTCATCTACTGTAGCTAGCCCGTTCTTGGGTACACTTTGATTAGCTAATATACCAAACAAGGAGTTGTCGAAGTTATTAGTTTTCCGTCTTGCCCTTGTTTCCCGGACCCTGAAAGACACTTCTCTTGATGCAGCAGGACGGATGTTGGGTTCACTAGTGAATCTGCCGAGGAATCGAATCCCACTTTTGAGTATAGGAACCGAAGAACTTGTCTCGATATGCACCCTCCGCTGGTGTAACTTTTCTCGAAATAGGGCTTTAATATCCTCATGCCCTTGTTGCTCAGCAAGATCTCTCGCCGTCCAACCATGCATATCCTGTTTGTTAACGTCCGCACCTTGATCCAGAAGATACTTTACCATCTCAATGTTCTCTTCGCATACAGCGGTATGGAGTGCAGAGGTGCCTGTGGCTCTGGGACGTGTAACGTCTCCACCATGTAGAACAATTTCTTTTAGTAGTTTCAAGTTGCCTTGTTCAGCGGCGGTGCAAGCAAAATGACCCACATCCCCTGCGTCTATGCTACTGCCATTTTCTAACAGTACCTTTACAACTTTCTCATGCCCTTCCACCATTGCTTCCCACAATGGTACACTCCCTTCCGTGTCTGTAAACCAAGAAGCTCAATATATAGTTGAGAAGAAATTACCTTTTAAATCAAAAGGGAAGTATATGAAAGCTGAACAACCAAGTAAAGTACCTCTACAATTGGGGTCTGCGTTGTATTCCAACAGAAGAAGAACACAGTTTAGACTCCCTTTTGATGCTGCTATATGCTGTTTCCAGAAACAATAAAAAAGAAAAAGACATATCTAAGTGTATCATAGTCTCCAAGAGCTTGATGGGAAGAATTAAAATAACAGAATAAATATTGTGAACTTCACTCACCAGAGGTGTTCTGCCATTGTTATCCGATTCATTAGGATCAAGTCCTCTCTTTAGTAGCTGATGTAACAGCAAATCGTCTTCTCTTATTGCAGCAAAACATAAATTGAGAGGAAGATCCATTTTACCCCGAGCAAGCATGTTTTCTGTCTCCAGCAGAACATTCGTCATCACCGGATCATTCATGTCCTTCAAATACTGCTCTCCCCCAAAGAAAGAGAGTACTGAGACAAGTCAGTACGTATGGTTTCTGATTTCACCTTATGATAACCTCAAAAAGATCTGTTGACTCACCTGAAGTAAATTATTCATGATTATGGTACCATCTCCAACATTAGCCTGAATGATGTTCAAGAAAGTTGTACGGTTCATACGCAACAGTTGGCACAACCGTTTTGTCCTCACGGTAAATAGCTGTGGTCTGTAGCACAACACCCCTATCTCCCCTACAATGTCTCCAGCTTTGACCTCTTTTACAATCTGAAATTCTCCATAAACTTCTCATTGTAAATGCTTAGTTACATCGTACCTCCCTCCAAGATCACGTACGGGTTTGGAGAGACAAAAAGGAATAAAAATAAAATGAGAAAACATCAACCATGTGACATGACTTACAGTTTCTGTTCCACTATCTACATCTATCAAGTCCTGCAACATAACGAATATGTAAGTTAGTCTCACATTCATTTCATTTTAGGTCAACTTAACATAACTGTAAAGAACTTTGTAATGTTTTCTTACCGCGGTACCATTCACAAGGATATAGAAGTCTGTTGGCGCTTCGTTCTGCAAGATCACATCTTCTTTTGGTGGGAAGTACTCAGCTTTCATTTCTGAGACCTGCAAATTGTAAAGAGCGATGGAAGCAATTCATTTGCTTTTTTTGTCGAAAATGGAACATGTTTCAGATGCATTTTGGTATATACCAGTTGAAAAAGCAGGTCATTGGATACTCCACGAAACAGGTAGGCTTTATCCATGAGGGAGTAGAAAAGAAAGTGTGATATACTTGATCTAATGGCTTTTGGGAGCGCATCAAGAGTTTCTTGCTGTTGCAGCCCCTCAGAGTCAGTCCGATATTTCAAACATAAATGTGCAAGCATTTGATCTTGTAGACGAACTGGTAAATGATTTCTATGAGCAAAATTTGAAGCAGCTTGGATTGTATCTCTCTGAAAAAAGCAAAAAAAAAAAAAATTATGATGGTCATATTGAACTATAGATTGAATAAGGTAGGTAATGAAGATGCTAACTTACAAAATTTCTAGTCCGACTTGTTCCATGGACAACCAAATTGGTCATGTTACCGATCAAGTATGCGGTTAATCCAAGGTTGAATAGCATATAGAAAATGTCAAATATCATCTCCTTTGTGTTCACTGGATGGAGATCACCATAACCAACAGTGGTTAGAGTAGTGATGGACCAATACATGGAAGTCACATATCTCATCCATAGGCTTTCCTCTAGGAAGTTTTTGTTAGAAGCTCCAATCCATGTCTTTGCTGGGTCATGATTGCGTGCTGCGATAAGGTAGTAGAAACATGCAGCACAATGAACCGCAAAAAGGGTAACCTGCAAAAAATGCGAGTAAGTTAGTATCTACACTATTACAACATTGAGAGTGTAGTTTACATGAAGTTAACATTATAAGTATATTAAACAATTTGATGTTCTTACACAAACGAGCTTTGCGCATCGGACCCAAAAGTAGTTAAAGTTGCGGTCTTTCTCTAGTCTGTTAAAAATAAAATGTCAAAATTTAGAGAAAATGGTGAAGGAAAGAAGACAAGAGTACTTTATGGTTCAAACCTGGCAAACAAGGCACCGACTCTGCGAAGACGCCAAAGACGAAGCATGTTAAACAACCCATAAGACTGGGATGAAATTTTCATAGCAGCCTCTGAGGGGATGGTTGATACGAGGTCAAGAAGGAACCAAGAGCGCAAGTACTTAAATGCAATCAGTTTACGATCATCAACAATTAGGTAAGTCGATTTATCGAGGTAACCGACAAAGAATGTCATGATGATATCCATAGCAAAGAATGCATTCACAATGTTATCGGTGATAGAGAGTGGTGGCCTTGGCTTTCTCAAGAACCCAAACTCGAAAGGCGAAACCCAAGATGTGTAAACCACAAGAACCACTAAGAAAGCCTCCCATATCCTGTAGTAAACATAAATTTATCAATATAATTTTTTTTTATAACCTATATTACAACATATCCCACAAATTACCTTTAAATATATATACCCCAATAAAGCTCATATTTTTGAATATTACTGTGTTACATTTGATGGCCCTATCCACAAGAAACGTTTTTCTACTATTGGTTATAATAATTTATCAGATTTGCATCAATCGTTGAAATCAAGATATGAGTGCCTTGATTGTTCCACATTCTCTTGCTCATTTATAAATTATCACGAAAAGCAAAAGCCAAAAGCAAAGGCGGCTTTTAAGCTAAATTAGCCAACCATAGTAATAATGGAGGCCTTGAATATTCTACATTTGCCTTCGCCTTCATAGATATACTTTTTTGAATATCAAATTCCAAATGTTGAACAAAAGAGGAGAGTTAGTTGTAACGTAACAAAAATAATCCAAAATAATAATAATAATAATAATAATAATAATAATAATAATAATAATAATAGTAATAATAATAATAATAATAATAATAGTAATAATAATAATAATAGTAATAATAATAATAGTAATAATAATAATAATAATAATAATAATAATAATAATAATAATAATAATAATAATAATAATAATAATAATAATAATAATAATAATAATAATAATAATAAGATAGATAGATTTTTTTTTATTGTTAAGTAAAACAATTTTTTTTTGAACAGAGTTTAGTTAAACAACCTACGTGAAAAACATGAATAAGAGAAACCAACTTTTTTGTGTTTTTGACCAAAATATCATTTTATATTTGCACGTAATTTTACTATTTTATATTTCATTTATAAAAAAAAAGTTATTGAATAACGTGAAAAATTTGGACAGATAATTTATTGCAATAAAATAGTGGAATATAAATAGCTTAAAATCAAATAACAATATTTAAAAGTTAATACCAACATAAAATCTTCAATAATTGGAGGATAAAACTTTTAATCCAACCAAATTTACAAAAATAATAGAAAACCTGTTGATTAATCGTTGTGTATATATATTACATATATAGTATAACACATGACAAAATACAAAAGTAGATCAC
Source organism: Camelina sativa (assembly GCF_030686135.1). Lineage (NCBI taxonomy): Eukaryota > Viridiplantae > Streptophyta > Magnoliopsida > Brassicales > Brassicaceae > Camelina > Camelina sativa. Next base: position 31,690,819 of record NC_141886.1, read on the forward strand.
CAACCATTAAAAGTACAAATTCAAATTTTTACGTAAAAAAAAAAATAATCACCAACCATGAAAAACTTATAATTTCTTTTCATGTCAAAGAAAACGATACAAAATGTACTATATTGAAATAAATTAGTCTAGTATAAGATTCAAACTAGATGTTATTTGTTTAAATTTAAAAATTGTAATTCACGAAATGATTATTTTACCTAATTTAATACTACTAGGAAATAAGATTAGTTAGTTTAGTGGGGTTAGTGTAAGTATATAACTATGTACCCATGATAAAATACAAAAGTTGATCACCAACCATTAAAAATAACTTTTTAATATATATATAAAAAACAAAAATAAAAAAGAAACTTGCTAATTATGATCCTAAACTTAATTTTTAAACAACAAAAAAAAAACACTTGCCAATTATGATCCTAAACTTAATTTTTTCGTATTTCCGATTCCTAAAAATGAATCAATAAAGAAGATACATAGATGATGAATCAAGTTGAAATCGTAAGAAATAGTGAAACTTTGAGAAGGCAAATGTTCTTAGCTAACAGAGAAGACTAAGTGAAAATAAAACAAGAGATGGTGGTAATAAAATGAAACCTGTATTTGTGATCATAAGGAGATACGACGAATCTCCTCAGCTTAACTCGTCGGTTACTTCTAGCCCCAAGTGAAGGTAAAATTCCAGTAGAAAGACTAAAATGACTACTCTCTCTCGAAAGAGATGACAACTGTTCAATCTCATCTTGGCCTTGTCCGCATAGCAAAGCTCCTCTTCTCATCACCGCTATGTAATTTTATTTTCTCGGCTTCCTCTTTGATGACCCTTTTTTTCTTCTTCTTTTGGTTTCAGCAAAAGAGGCAAAATAGGCAGCTTCAGCTTAGCTCTTGGATTTATTGCGGGTGTGTCATCTCTGACTTTGGATCCTTCCTACACTTTCAAGAAAATAAGTTTTCTGGACCCACTTTCACGTCTTACGCCCAGGGGCATTAATGGTGGCTTTTCCATTTCCGAGATAAAATAAAATATCCGTCTAGCTCATTAATAGTTGTGCTAATGGAAAAGAAATGATACTAGACGTAAGAGGAAGAGTTGACTTAAATTATATACATTAGAGCATGTATGCATGATCTCAATTTCTTTCAATCATTATACTTACTATTTTTATTGTTTGTTTGACTTCTAAGTTCTAACTATTGAAAAGAGAAAATGGTCATTTCATATCTGTACAAACCGCAAAAGTGCGAATTTCTGCCTGTACAAACAAGGAGTGCCAATTTAGACATGTACCCTAATACATTTCAAATTTTATACTTATACTCACAAAATTTGAGCTAATTTCACAGTCCACGTTAACGGATTTAAGTCAACCGTTAGAGTTGCTGACTCAAAATCCACATGTGTATTGACGTGCCATCGAAAATGTAAAACGACACCGTTTTAATATGTTTTCTTCGCAAAAAATTGTGGAAATTCCACACTCCGGAGATTCGAACATGCGATCTCTTACGTGTTTAGCATAGGACTTAACCAGTTTATTCCACAACAATTCTCGAAAGAATCATACAAACTTATTCATATAAACCTAAGGTAGCATCCATCGAAATCGAAAAAAATTATGGAAATCCTCACTCTCGTGGGTCAAACCTGCGTCCTCAGATACAAATAGCGTAGGACTTAACCAGTTGATCCCACAACAATACTCTGTTATATCACACAAATTTATCCCTATACACCTATAAGATATCTAAGTCCCAATTAAATGAAACGTCGTCGTTTTGAATTGGGGGAAAAATAAAAATCCTAGGGTTCTTCTTCTTATCTCAAATCGCGATTAGGCTTTGAATAGTAGTTATTTCCAGTTTAGTTTAGTTTTTGGTTTCGGATTATCCAAAAAAAACCATTTATTTGTTCAATCAAGAAGAGTTTTTTGAGATTTGCTTGCAACAACATTAAGTTCTTTTAATTTTTCAATTTTTTTTTTTTACAAAATCGATAAACCAAAAACCAAAATCTAACATCTGAAAACCAAATAAATATATACAGCCTCCATAATCTAAAAATTTCTTAGAAACTCTCAAACATTCATGGTCTGGAATTTATGCTTATCTATTGTTTATCAGTAGCTAATCAATAACCAATTGCCCTCCAACCCGGTTCGATTTGGTTCAGACAAAAAGATTCGATTTATAGTCCCAAAGCTAATTACCGCATTTTGTTTTTGATTTAGTTCGGTTTGGTTAATCTGATTAGATTATTGAAAAAAGAAAATAAAAGACCGGCTAAACAACTTTACACACGTTGTTGGCGGCTACAGTTCACGCAACTGTAGAAGTGGCTGTATGTTATGTTGCTTGCTTTGTCTAGCGTTCTCATCTCTTTTAGCTAGGGTTGGGCATTTTAACCGAATCTGAAACTCGAATCCAACTTTAAATAGACAGTTCGGTTTAGATTCGGATAGTATGAAATACCTGATCAGATTTAGTTTTTCTGAGATTCGGATACCCGATCGGGTTCAGGTATTATCCGATACTCGAAGAAGGTCCGAATTGACCCGAAATAAATATAAAAATGCACCTTTGTGGATTTGAACCTAGTACCTTATGCATTAATTGGTGCATCATAAACCATTTTGTCACCTTACTTATTATGTGTTAGTATGAAAATATTAAATATTTATCTATATATATTTATACATCTGTAATCTAAAATTCCTAATTGACTTATTTTTTCTTTCATAATCAACAGAAGAACTATAGAATCCCTAATCGATTTAAATTTTCATTACCCATATCAATTTTATGAGAAATATGATAAGCAAATCTAAAAAATTGAGTGATAGTTTGTGGTGTTTGACTTTTAAGGAGTGAGTGAGATTGAAAACATAGATAAATATGAATCATATCATATAATTTGCTATAGATGTTAAATATGGTAGAAGATTTGAAAGATTTGGTTATTGAATTGGTGGCTATAGATGAATAAATCTAGGGTTTTTGGGTGAAGATTAGAGAGATGAAGAAGAGGGGAAAAAGAAAAGGGAGATAGAAGGTAATTTTTTTTTTCTCTTCACGACCAAAAAAAAATTATGAATTCGGGTATATCCGAAATTATCCGAACCCGAAGCCAAATTATCCGAACCCAACCAGAAATTATAAAATATCTAATCGGATTTTATATCTTTACATCCAAAAATCTGAAAACCCAAACATCCAAACCTGAATCCGATTGGGTACTCGAATGCGTAGGGCTACTTTTAACAACAACACTGTTGGAAAATAAACTAATACCTAAATAGCAAATTTAAATTTAAAAAAAAAACTAAATTAAAAAAAATGCTTAAGCAAGACTTAAAAAAAAAAAGGATATACCAAAAACAGAACCACGAATATTCGGCATTTAATAACAAATAGACAAATTATATATATATCAGGAAACAATACAAAAGACCTCCAACCAAATTTTTGATTAATTATTATTCTCAGCGCAGCTGCCTGTGCCTGCCATGAAATTCGGCAAGAGCCTAAGCAACCAGATCGAAGAAACCTTACCTGAATGGCGTGACAAATTCCTCTCCTACAAAGAACTCAAAAAGAAGCTCAAGCTTATGGAGCCACGTTCCGTCGACAACCGTCGTCCTAGCAAACGCTCGAGATCCGATTCCAATTCCAATTCCGTCGACTCAGATCCAACCGCTGGTATGACCAAGGAAGAGCTCGATTTCATTAGTCTCCTCGAAGATGAGCTTGAGAAATTCAATTCCTTCTTCGTTGAGCAAGAGGAAGAGTATATCATTCGATTGAAGGTATGTCCAACGTTACGAAACCTTATAAAAAAAAAAAAAAATCTTTTCTTTTAGGATTCTTAGTCTTTGAATGGTTGTACAGTATACTCCAGAGCAGACTAAAATTGGATTAGTCTGCATTTAATTTACCATTCACCATTGCATACCAGTATGCATTGTTGCATACTAAAAATCTCCATACTAGTATGCATTTGAGCGTACAACTCCATACCATTGTAAATTCACTATTGGTCTGCATTTTCCATTCTGCTCCTCAAAAGCTCCATACTAATATAAACTCCATACTAATCTGCTCCATACCACAGTCCAATATTTTGCATACCAAAATATTGGTACGCATTGTGTGGTACAACCATTCAAAGCCTTAAGGTTTTTTTTTTTCTTTTTTTTATATATAAGGTGATGTTGACAGAATTACAATTTTCACGAATGGCTCAGGATCTTGATTAAGTTAGTTGTTTCATTCCTCTGAATTGAACATGAGCATAGTTTGGTTAAAGATTTAGGTCTACACTCGAAAGGGTTGCCGTGGTGGCGATTTTTTTTTTTTTTTTTTTTGGGATTATGCGTAGTATTTTTCGACTCTTTCGTTTTGGGAACCGTAGGAATTGAAGGACCAAGTGGCAAAGGCGAAGAATTCAAACGAAGAGATGATAAATATTAAGAAAGAGATTGTAGATTTTCATGGAGAAATGGTGTTGTTGATGAATTATAGTGCTCTTAACTATACAGGTAAGCTTTCTTTCTTAAGCTGATTGATGCCTAAGCTCACATGTTTAACAATTAATTATTGTGTTTAGATGTCGAAACACTTTCACAAGGTCCATCATGTCTAGTTTTTGATGAAAACAGTTCTAGCATTTCCTAGTAACTGAAACCGCCGGGTCAATGGTTAAAATTTTTTTTCGTAAGAAACTAGTAGGAGGAACTTGAATTAGTGTTGACATTACGTCTCTATGTAAAAAGAGTCATATTCTCCACGATCTGTGTTTACTTTGTTTATTTAAAATGTGCCCACATGAAGGAATATGCTCTTATTTATTAATTTTGGCCACTCATCGCAGATGCTTTGCTTATACTTTTTCTTAAGAATATCTCAAGGTTTTATACCTTTATTCTTATTCCCTAAATTGTGTACTATTGGTTTACAGGATTAGCAAAGATTCTCAAAAAGTATGACAAACGAACCGGTGCTTTAATCCGTTTACCATTTATCCAAAAGGTCCTTCAAGAACCATTCTTCACGACCGACCTGCTTAATACGTTTGTGAAAGAGTGCGAGGCTATGCTTGACCATCTCTTCCCGTCTAACAAAATTCGGAATCTGGAGGAAGGTGAGCCAACAACTTCTGGAACGGTCCAGACAGCAACGGACGATTCTGATCTTCTTAGAGGAGTACCAAAAGAACTGTCTGAGATCGAGTACATGGAGAGCTTGTACATGAAGAGCACAGTGTCAGCTTTAAAGGTATTAAAGGAAATCCGCAGCGGTAGCTCCACGGTTAGCGCCTTCTCGTTGCCACCATTACAGGCGAGTGGATTAGAAGATGATTCCTGGAAGAAGAAAGTTGGCGTCCTCGAACAAGTAGCGAAATGAATTATGACTCTTATTTTATTTTTGAATCTTTTTTTTTTCTTTCTTCTTTCAATAGTTATGTACAAGTAATTGTATACGCTTACTTACAGTTGTAAAAGATGAATCAAGACATAGAACTGTGATCATCTTTCCACGTTTTAAATTTCGTTGCGTGTACTTTTTCTTTTGTTTCATATCCTGAATGAAAAATCTTCTCTGTAACACCATTTTCAGGCGGAAAGAGATCACTGAAGTACCACTGCCATTTCGGATGCTCATGTACACGTCTTTTACCACCTGTAATCTGTTTCTGTGTTAGAAAGTACAGAAAAGACTAGTGGTGTTCTTCTTATACATCAATTTATCAAGGGTAGATCATCATTCAGTCGCACTTTTACTCCTGTTCTCTGAATGCTGCAGGACTGTAAAGCATTTCATGTGTTGCAGTCTGATTCTTGTTATGTTATGGGTCTGCCAGATCGGTTGTAATGTATGGACCTTTCTTTTGTATATGGGCTGTTATACACCTTTTGACAGATCTCGCTCCATCCTACTACTATTCTATTCCAAAGTTGATCAAATTCAAGTGCGGTTCCGACAGGGTATGCCAAGTGTGCTACCCAACATGTAAACAGAAAAATTGCCAAAATCAACCCAAACAATTTGTCGAATGCTTTTCTATACATAAAAACAATGGCATCATGCATTTATAAACATAAACTATTGAAAATTTCAAATTACATATCTGAACCATTAGCCGATTTCTACATTGATTTACATTTAGCTGTCTAATAGATGACTAATTAGTTTTCATTGGTTTTAACAATTTATATTATGCAGATTATATTTTTATTGGTTGAATCTGTGAAAGTAGATAGTAAATGATGTTTTTGTTTAAAAATAAACTAAAATTAAATGGTTTCTTAATATGTGTGCATATAATTCTAGAAGATCATCTAAAAAAGAACCGAAGTAGTTCTTATAATTTGTAATAAATAATAAAATTTACTTAAAAAGTTCTATATAATTTTATTAAAATAGTAATATTATTTTAGAATCACCAATATTTTTGTATAATAAATAATTGATATTTTGTAAAAAATATTAAATTCAATTTTATACAATTTTTTTTTTTTTTGCAGTGAAGACATTTTTTTTACATATGAGTCTCCCCACTCACAGAATATAGGAGACATTGTGACATGTATGCAATCAGCACAACACATTGTCGATAATACATCGACCCTAAATAATAGCTCCTTAATAAACAATTCATCTCTCAATCTCATCGTTATCTTCGTTATAGAAACTCGTGAGGCGGGCGGGGTAAACAATTTTTTTTTTCTCTTTTTTTTGTTGTTAATAATTTTAAGTCACTATAAAAAGTATACACAATAATGTTTAGTAGTATTTTATTATGCTACTACTACAGTACTACTTGAATAATCAATTTGCCCTAATTTAAAAATTCAGTTTGGAGTTGTGTTTGTGTGTCTCTCTTCTCTATTCCTTCAACAAGGCAACTAAAACAACATTGCGTGACTTCTTCTGAAACCACCATCTCTACTTCTCCGATCAAAAACTATGGCTTATTTAGCTTCGATTTCTTCATCCTTATCCATATTCAAGAATCCCCAACTCTCAAGATTCCAATTTGCTTCTTCCCCACCAAACCCACTTGTTCTACGCCCTAGAGTTCAGATTCTGAGTATGCCCATGAACAAGACACCGTCTTTAGTGGTGGTGGCGGCTACGAAGGCGGCTGAGAAGCAGAAGAAGAGGTATCCTGGAGAATCCAAGGGTTTTGTGGAGGAGATGAGGTTTGTGGCTATGAAACTTCATACGAAAGAGCAAGCCAAGGAAGGTGAGAAAGAGACTAAAGCTATTGAGGAACGTCCTGTGGCTAAGTGGGAGCCTACTGTTGAGGGTTACTTGAAGTTTCTTGTGGATAGTAAATTGGTTTATGATACGCTTGAACAGATTATTCAAGATTCCAATTTCCCAAGTTGTGAGTTTTTTTTTCTTCTTCTCCCTTATTTTCTTCTTTTAAGTAGTAACCTTTACACCTGATTTTAGATGGAAGTGATTTGGAGTGTTTAATATCTTTGTATCTACCCATTTGATCCTTTGATTCAATTTTAATCTCGTTTTGGAGTTGATTCTTAGTATAATACTTCTGTTTGATATGATTTTGGAGAATACTTCTATGCGTTAATCTTATTTATCTAGCCATTGGATAAAAATAATTTATTTGCCTCTTATCTTGTTTTGGAGTTGATTCGGTCAGATTTTTTTGGGCAACTTAGTTTTGTTTTACTCTTGGATTGAGTTGGTTATATTGATGGTCTGTATGAATGATTTAAAGTGTTTAAATCTTAGTGTTTACCCATTTAATAACGATGATTCATTTTCCCCATTTCTTGTTTTGTACTCTTGGCCTTTTTTTGGTTATAGTGGTGCTTTGTATGAATGGTGTACTCTTGAATTGTGGGTTTAAGGTTGAATATATTATGTATAATTTGTGTTTTGGACTTCCAATCTTAGTGTTGTCTCTTATTCGTGGTCCTCGCAAACCTAACGTAGAATAAGAGTCTTCAAACAGTCGATGAGAGATTATATTTATGCTAGCTCGTAGGGACTGAGTTTCCTTATGTATTGGAAACAGATACCAGTTTGTGAAATTTCTTTACACAAAAGCTGATCTTTTTTCTAGTGTAACCTTCTCAGGATCTAATTCTGCATTATATATATATATATATATATATATATATATCTTTCTGTAGATACTGAATTCAAGAACACGGGACTGGAAAGGGCGGATAAATTGGCCACAGATTTGGAGTGGTTCAAGGAACAAGGTTATGAGATTCCAGAACCAACTGCTCCTGGTAAAACATATTCTCAGTATTTAAAGGATTTAGCAGAGAAGGATCCTCAATCATTCATTTGTCACTTCTACAACATCTACTTCGCCCATAGCGCCGGTGGACGAATGATTGGCAGAAAGGTAGAATCTTTGTGCACTACAAAATCGCTTGGAAAATTAGTTAAAACTTTCTTCTTCTGAAGCTTACCAAATTTTGCAGGTAGCAGAGAGAATACTTGACAATAAAGAACTCGAGTTCTACAAATGGGATGGCGAACTTTCCCAGTTATTACAGAACGTAAGGGAGAAACTGAACAAGGTTGCCGAGGAGTGGACGAGAGAAGAAAAGGATCATTGTTTAGAAGAGACGGAGAAGTCTTTCAAGTATTCTGGTGAGATACTTCGTCTTATATTGACATGATTTGGGTTGCAGTCTCTCTAGATCTCTCAATGTCTTGTGGCAACTCAAATCCTGCACATTGTTTATATTCCTGTATTATATTAAAATTATCTTGTGCTTGTATTAAACTCTTCTTTGTTTCAAAGCTATTACTAAGTTCAAGGTTCAAATTTATTATAACCTTTCTGCCATTTATGGCTTAAATATAAGTTCAATGATAAGTGTACATCTGATCTAGCCAGAGAACAGACTCTTCTGTATCAAATTGTAGGTGTTAGTGTATATCTGATTCTATTGGATTGTTGGTTGCTAAACTAAAGCAACCAGTAATGCTACACGGTATGACTTATCTTTATGGTTGGTCTATTAATGGTGATGGTTCACTTAACCTACTATTTATGCGACTCTCAGTAGTTATATGTAGAGTTTGTCACTAATATAGTGGCTAAGATGCTCCATCACAGAAATGTACCAAAAAAATTGAGTACATATTACAAGAAGAAACAAACATGACTAACCAAATTTGGCAACTTATAAACTAAATGTTTTTTCTCTGCAAATATGAAAAACCTATTGCTCATATGATCCTTATATAGTTATATTACTCAACTCGTATGACATCTTATTACTCCTTTTTCCGCAAGTCCGATGTCTTTCACTCCTTGGTGCAATGTGCGTCTGTGCCATGCTGGCTACATTTGTTATATCCAACGCTTTTAAGGAAATCACGTATCTCTTTGGAGCTACTATTACTTGCCTTGAGCAATCTCTCATCTTCTTCATAGATTAAGTAAGGAGCTTCTGCCGGTTTCCTTGAGAGTAGCTTCTTTGCACCCTTTAAGACATGGTATTCCCAACCTTGAACATCGATCTTGAGAAGAAGAACAGGTTGAGACGGTGTGACGAGTTTGTCAAGAGGTATGGATTTCACTTGGACTGCTATTTCTTTGTTTGATTTGAAAGCAAGCCTTGCTCCCACCTCCGAGACCGCACTGTTGTCAAGCCGTCCAACCAACTGTTACACCAACAATGGAAACAGCATTTAGCAAGATCCAATAGACAAGATGAGTGGGAACAGTAGGACCAAGTCTTGTTGGTTGTTCTTTAACATTCAGTTTCACCTATAGCAGATAAGGTCTATGCAATAAGAAGCAATACAATCCACAATTCTTTAAAACAGAAACAATGCTATGTTCTCACTTCACTAATCTCAAATTACAGAAATGTGATGATACCTTATGGAAGGTAATGTCCCCAGTTCTGTCAGAAGCAGCGGCTTCAAACACAGTAACCAAAGCAGCAACTCTGTTGAACCAAATCCCATCACAGATCCTCTGCAAATTCTCAAACACAGGCTCAAAGGCAAGCACTTTAAAACCCATAGCAGCCGCAGCAAAGCTAGCCATACCAACATTAGCTCCCACATCAACGACTAAACCATTTTTACCACTAGCTCTCATACTCTCCAAAACCTCCTGAATCGTAGCTGAGATGTCTGGTTTCCTAAAGGGCTTACCTTTAAGCAGCCTAACAATGTTCTTGTGTGGTTTCTCCGGGAGAGTACCGAGATCAGCGAGGGAATAGACAAAAGGGTACTTGAGATTCTCGACGACGTTTGCGATAATGGGTTTTGACTGGGGACATTTGAAGCAATCAAAAGGAGGTATTGGGAATGTGGTGTCGATCGAGAGATTGGGATTGGAGTATTGGAGAGTGGAGCCAGAGAAGAAGAAGAGAGAAGAGAGGAAGATAATGGAGAGGACAAGAAGTGAGATTAGTAGTGTCTTTGGTGATAAAAGCTTCTGGTTCTTGTCCCTTTTCCAGGCGTTCGCCATGGAAATGGATCCAGATGTGTTTGTTCCGACTTCCGACTCTTTGAGTTTCGATCTGAGTAAAAAAATGGGTAGAGCAGCTTTTCTTAATTTTCAGATCTGAGAAAACAAGACTCAGAGATCTTTGAGTGGGAAAGCTGGATTCGTATCGAGCCGTTAAAGGATCACAAGGAGAAGCTCCGAGGTTTGCAATTCCCGGTCAAGACAAGAGAGATTTACAAGATCAATTACAGAGACACAATGGCACGTGCGTGTGTCTAAATAAGATTTTAAATCTCATATGATCCTCATTCCTCATAGATATAATTTGTTTTTTTTTTGAAATAACCCACTTTTTATTTTGCTTTCAAAGTTTTGAAATAACCCATTTTCTTCAAATATTTTAGATTTGCCATTTTTGATCACTTTAAAATCTATACATTTATGATTTTTTTTTTTTTTTTGCTAAAATACAAACATAATGTGTAAAATTATGTTTTAACATCTTAAGAAATGACAAATTCAAAAGATTTTAGCCAAAATGGCAAAATCCAAAAATACCACTAAGAAAAGTAATTTTTATTTATTTTCATAATTAATTCAAGTTTCAATACAAAATTATTAATTAATTTAATATTTTCAACGTAACATAATTTTTAGTCTACCATTAGTAACACCAGGACTCAGACCCCCCGCGATATCGCGGGGCAAGTATTTTAGAAAAAAATAAATAAAATTTAAAATTTAAAATTATACATTATGAAATCACTTGAATGTAATAAAATAGTTTGAATACATAAACATTAAACATAACTATTACTAAAAACACAATCATCAAAATGAAAACTTATAACAAAAAATATTATGAAGAATAGACGCAACTTTGCAAAAAAATATTGTTTAAAGTATTATAAATATAAAGTTTTTTTTATAAAGAATTATGGCAAAGCTATAATTAAAAAAATCATTATGACAAAGTGATCCTAACTGAGAATATTGAACTAATGGTTGTAATGAGTAAATATAAATTTCAATTAAACAATAATAATTAAAAAATAATAAAATTTTAAATATTAAAATAGTTTTTAACGAAAAGGTACAATAAATAGACGCAACACAACTATAAATTCTATATTAAGTTTTCTTAAATTTCTATATTGCTATAATTATTTCTAAAATTTTAGTTAAATTATAGAATAAATTTGAATGTTAGATATTAATATTCAAATTATTTAGATTAAACATAAAAAGGAAAAGTTGTTTCAACGAACAATGATTTGTTAGTTATTGATGAATAGACAAATATATAGAAAGTTCAAAAGACATGACTATTTAAATAGACACACCTATTAGAACGAAAAATTGTGATGAAAAATATGAATAAAATATAGTGAAAAGACAAAACCCTAAAATGAACAAATACAACTGTTTGAGTTTAAAAAAAGGAATAAAAACAATTTTCTTACAAAAAAAATACTAAGCAAAGTCGCAATTGTTGTTCGTATTTATTCAGATTGTTATTCTTATTTTTCAATATTAAACTATTTATTTAACAAAACGTTACGATAAAAATAAACGCAACTGTAAATTCTATATTTGTTGTATTAAATTTCTCTATTGCTATAATCATTTCTAAAATTTTAGTTAGATTGTAGAATAACGTTGAATATTAGATATTAATATTTAATTTTTTAGATTCAACACAAAATGGAAAATTTGTTTCAACGAACTTGCTAGTTACTGATGAAGAGACAAATATAAAGAGAGTTCAAAAGATATTACTATTTAAATAGACACACCTATTAGACCGAAAAGTTGTGATGAAAAGATATAAATAAAATATAGTGAAAATACACAACTTTACAATGACGATATGAAAATGTGTTACGAAAAATCGCAAATGTTGTGCCTGCATTTGATTTCACCTAAAAATCCATATAAACTGCTTTTAAATAGAAGACATCTTTATTACCATATTGAGAAGTCAAATTCAAAACTTCACTATATAATCCATCTAACTCTTGACAAAAAAATCTCTAGATATTTTCATGAAATTTTTCTATTTAAAATTAACTAAAAGTTGTAATTTAGATTTGTCATTCCAAAAATCTTTTGTTAAATCAAGAATTGGAGGAATATTTTTACTTTTAAAAGTATAAATGCGAGAGAATAATTTAGAAAGCTGTAAAAACTATTGATATTGAAATTTTATATTATTTTGTGTCATGGCAAAAAAATGAAAACAGTTCAAAAAGACAAATATATCTAGATTTCAAAAGATATAAATATTCGAATAAACACAACTCTACAATGAACAGTTGCAACTTTACAAAAAACCCGTCACAATGAACAATCACAACTTTTTGTAAAACACACAATTTAATTTTTCTACAGTTTTTTTAGAAAAAAATCCAAAAGTTACGGTTGAAAAAACACAACTTTTGGTGGCATTTATTCGGATTGCTATTATATATAGACATTTTTGTAAATTAGATTCATCATTCCAAAAATATTTTGTTAAATCAAGAATTGGAAAAGGTTCTTTACTTTTAAAAGAATGAATGCTAGAGAATAATTTAGAAAGCTGTAAAAACTGTTGATATTAAAATTTTATATTATTTTGTGTCATGGCAAAAAAATGAAAACAGTTCAAACAAATAGATTTCAAAAGATACGAATATTCGAATAAACACAACTTTACAATGAACAATTGCAACTTTACAATGAACAATTGCAACTTTACAAAAAACCGTTACAATGAACAATCACTACTTTTTGTAAAACATAAAATTTAAATTTTTTCATATTTAAAAAAAAAATTATCCAAAAGGTACGATTGAAAAAACACAACTTTAGGTGGCATTTATTCGGATTGGGTTTAAATATATTGAAAAGTTAAATAAAAACTCACTATGTAATCCACGTAAATCTTGGAAAAACACTCTAGGTATTTTCATTAAACTTTTATATTTAAAATTAACTAAAAGATGTAAATTAGAGTTTTCATTCCAAAAATCTTTTGTTAAATCAAGAATTAGAGGAATTTCTTGACTTTTAAAAGAATGAATGCTAGAAAATAATTTAGAAAAATGTATAAAATGTTGAGGTTGAAATTTTGGTTGATTTTGTGTCATGGTAAAAAAATGAAAACAGTTTAAACAGACAAATATATATAGATTTCAAAAGATACAAATGTTTCAATGAATAGTTGTAACTTTTCATAAATAAACATTTTAATGATCCATCACTACTTTTCAGAAAATATCCAAAAGGTACGATTGAAAAACACAACTGTTGGTCGCATTTATTCGGATTGTTATTATTATATAGATTAGACCAGTATGCTATTCTATGGAGAGTCTCTCATTTAAACTAAACTATGTACAGTGTAATGGTGTTATTTTCAAAGGTTAAAAAGTTTACAAAGTATTTTTTCGAATAAATTTTATATTTTATTCAAAATATATATATATATATATAAAGCTTACAAAGTTACAATGGTTTATTAAAAAGAAACAAAACTGATGTAGCAAATAATAGTGTTGAATTTTATCGATGTGTGAAAGAAAAATGTAGACTTTTTATTTGACATGGCAAGTTTCAATTGAATAACTGATCGATTTTTTTTTTGTCAACCAAACATTAGTTTCAAAAATAGAATTTTACTGTTGGTTGCCCTAACAAGAGAGAAAAAGTTTACAAAAGAAATTTCAGAGATAAGAGAACGCGAAGTTCGAGCAAGACAATCTGTTTTCAAGTTTGATGCACATGGAATCTGAGATAAGAAAAATAGTGGAAACGACTCCTTAAGCAAACTGAAATCATCCAAGAGGTTAAAAAATGCTGGCCAATTTTCAAGGAGTTTGCACCATTGCAACTAGCTCAGCACAATCTATCTCAAATTTGACTGAGAGTTCAGATTCTTTTTGTTTAGCAAATATGTAGATTATATGACATGTGAATACCGAAATTAATAGTGAAAAAAAGAACTTGAGAAGTGAAACTATAAAATGAGAGGGCAAATATACGAGAGTGAGAGGAAGAATGAAAAATTGTAAACCGCTTCATTTTTTTCACCAAATACTTAGCGAGCAAATTAATTATTTTTCCCAATCAACTAGCACCTAAAACATACCAATACTAGTATACTACAATGTTAAAAAGCGTTCCCAAAATTAAAATTTGACCAACCAACCATAACGTTTGCATTCTGACAAACGCTATTTAAAACAAAAAGCCAAAAATGTATGTCAACTATAGCAAAAATGCATAAGAAGCTGTGTTATAGCTTATTTTCCTGTAATAAATTCAATAACTCATACTATAAATATGACTCGGAGAGTAACTAAAAACATATCTAAACCGGCCATACGACGTGTGACCGATTGAAGCTCTCTTGGTCACACCAACCATGGTAGCCGTCTCCGGTCTCTTGCCTATGCCACACACTGATGATCACTATCCACAGGAACGGTCTAGGAAACTTGTCTCTCCACTTAGTTGTTTTAGTGCTAATTGAGCAATTTATTAGTATATAGACACAAACTAAAGATACAAGTTTACATTCAAAATGAGCGATAGAGATGAAATTAACCCGGTAGAAAATGATCTAGATCCTTCAACACTTCTCTACAACATCTAAGGCCATCTTCAATGCTGCAAGATATTTTCCAAAGTTCTAGAATGTCCTGATATTGACATGTCAATACGTAATCAAAGACCCATGAATAAGAAAAAAAAAAAAAAAAAGTAAATAACATGACCAATGAAGACACAATATTTGAGACTGGTAGGAATCTAGACACAACTCAATTGCTTAATTTACACAAAAAAGAAAAAAAAGAACATAATAATTGGAAAGCAGCTTTGTTGAAAGATAATAATATGGTACACCAGAAAATAAACCCCATACAAAATTTAGCAGTCTTCAGCAGAAAATCCTTTCCCATTTTCCTTCTCTGCCGAGTCTTTACCCTTCGTTGGCTTAAACCACAAGGCACAAATGAAATAGACACCGAAGTTTATTCCACTAAGAATGACTAACAGCCAATAAAAGTAGTCGAGTCGGCCGTGGTTGATGTTATCAGCCAGCCATCCTCCATCCGTAGAACTTGAAGTGACCTTCTTGATGACTGAGACCAAGAAACTGCTGACAAAGAAGCCTAGTGATAAAGTGGTCAAGAAAAGTCCAGTGCTCATTGTTTTCATTCCCTTAGGCGATTGGGTTATGAAGAAATCAAGTTGGCCAGTGTAGATAAAGGCTTCCCCAGCTCCAACTAAGAAGAATTGTGGAACAAGTAAGAATACACTTATGGGTAATGTTTTTTGTGTACTAGATTTCGCAACGGAAAGACGCTTTTGCTCAACTAGAGCTGCAGCTGCCATGCCGGCTGTTGATAAGACCAATCCAATAGCAATTCTTTGTAGGCTAGAGAAACCTGGAATGTGAATGCATGTGAATATATAGTTGAGAGACATATATATATATATATATATGCAAAAAATCTAGATATGTAAATGTTGCATGCATCTTATGTCACCTGGTTTTCCTTTCCATTTCTTCCAAAAAGGCATTATGGCACGGTCGTAGACAGCTAAAGTTATGAGAATAGCCGCGACAAAAAACACGGTGAGTGAACCAGCTGGAATCTTGAAATTTCCAACGTTACGTCTCATGGTTGAAGCTTGCTCAACCGAGAATGTAATCATTTGGGCATATGTTGTCCAGAAAATGATAGTTGTTGCCCAAATAGGCAAAAGCCTAACCATCATTTTCACTTCCTCTACTTTGGTTACTGAGCTTAGCTTCCAAGGGTTTGGAATTGCGACTCCATCTAGGGTTTGTTCGAAATCTCCTTCTGTGACTATGGCTGCCTTGTCCAACAAGCTGCACACACAAGTTTAGATAATTAAGATACAAATTTCACTTTAATTTACTTCTTAATTTTGTTTGTAAAAATTGACTAGAAACTTACTGAAACTGATCAGTATGTTCAATTCTCACGCCCTCAGGATTATCTTCATAGAGATAAACAATGCTTTGAGGTAGTTCCATTTTCCTCTTTCTGAATGCAGCTGCTATAACCTGAAAAATTTGCACAACAGGACTTCCTTGACTCTTCTTATAACGGTAGCTTTTAGTCCCAAACAAGAAAATCCCAATAGCTATAGCCATAGACACCGTGCAGATTCCATAAGCCCATGATCTTCCCACTTCATCTTGCATGTAAACTAAAACAGTCACAGCCATCAACGTCCCCATGCTAATGAAAAAGAAAAATCTGCATGTGCCAAATTTAATTTAGTTTTAAATAAGGGATTGTTCCAATAATGTTATCATATAATGAATATAAATTCTAAACCTAACCTGTTGAAGAAGAAAGCCATTTGAGCTTTTTCTTTAGGATCTTTTTCATCAAACTGGTCAGACCCGAATCCGGATATACTAGACTTAAGGCCACCCGTTCCAAGGGCTATAAGGTAAAGTGAAATATAAAGAATTGTCATCTGAAAGGTAGTGGCTGGTATGCATGCTTCTCCGTGGTGGCATGCTGGTGGACGCAGCTCTGGCAGCTTCGTTGCTATCGCTAGCGCACCAGTTCCCTATATACAAGAATACAAGATATTATAAAATTTGATAGCAAACTTTTTGATTGATGTTTAAAGAGGCATCTACTATTAAATGGTGAAACCAACTAATAACATTGATTTTTTTTTTCTTTTTTTTTTTTTTGGGTTATATATGGTTTGAGACAAAATCTTACGAGAGCTTGAATGGTTGAAAAAATAGCTATGGTTTTAAAACGGCCGAGGAAGGAGTCCGCGAGAAATCCACCGAGCAAGCAAAGGAGGAAGGAAGTGCCCATGAAGTCAGTGACAATGTTGGCAGAAGTTGAACTTGGGAGATGCATTGTCTCCATCAAATATGTTACCAAATTCACCGCTATTCCCATGGTTGATAGCCTCTCCACAACCTCAATTCCTGCAATAGTTTTACATTTTTCTTTATACACTATCAACACTTCGTATACATGTTCCAAGTTAAATTGGAAGTGATTCATACATAATTCAAGTAGTGTTGTGTTAATCCAATAATCCTTACTTTTTTTTTTCTTTACTTCGACGCCAAATTCATCTAAGTGGTAAATTACACATGGAAATTATTATAGGATTTAGATAATCATAAAGTTTTTTTTGTTTTTTGATAACTAGATAATTATGATGTTTGAAACCCGCGTGAACTAAGTAGCCATTAATTAACTGATAAACAAGTTTGGTTCATTGGTTGTCTAACCCGCGTGAACTAAGCAGCCATTAACTGATAAACAAGTTTGGTTGTCAAAAGGTAAATTAATTCAAACTGACACTCAAACCATAAGCTTTCATATGTACTCCAACTATGATTTATTTATTTATTTTGGAAACATAGAAATAGTCACGATAACTTATCGCTGTAAAAAAAACTTATCGCTGTAAAATCATGGTTTTTTGTCCTTCAAAAGGCAAGGAACTGAAGAATTATATATTAACAGGTTATCTCTCAGAAAGCAACAAAACCAAAGTTTGGATTAACGACTAATTTTAATTAGACAACTGTAAGAGAATATTGAGGAACAAAACAAATTTTAAGAGGTCGGCGTTTTATGCTCCCTAAGTAGACACGTGAATACAGATATCAATCTATTTTTCATTTTCTCTCACTAATCAATTTTTCTTTTTTACGTGTGATGAAATTTAATAAAATAAAAAGAAAATTATTATTATGATTGAATGAACGAGATGGGGAGCCATGTGGCGTGTCCCTTTTTTCTTTATCTTTCTATCAATCAGCGTGATTCAGAACAACGACGTTTCATATTTTATATATATACAAATGGACTTATTTCAATCATATCATGTGTGAGTGTGACTGATTTGAAATTGAGTCTCTTTTGTTTCTGACCATGTATTCGTAAATTATACAACTTAATGGAGATTTAAATGTATACGCAAGAACTACCACAACCCTCTTAATAAAATTAGCTACGTATACACATATTAGTATGTATTCACTGATGAATATCTTGCCAATATGTGGACGCCACATGTATTTTCTTCATTTACCGATTATTAAATAATGGAATATATATATAGTAGTTATGCATGTTCCGAAAGTAAGAAACGATGATTGTAATGAATTATATAAGCTTTGCCCAAAAAAAAAAGTGGATTATAAGCAAGAAGAAGACGAAGAAGTTTGTCTTTTACTAGGACATATATATATGAGTAATTTTCACACAGATCTTATACTGGTTGTGGTATATGTGTTTATGTATATGTATCGTTGGACCAAAGTTATATTATCTCCAAATGCATATATGCATAGGTAATGTAGAGAAGAAAAAGACGAACCAAGAATGAGAGCTGCAGTGATCCAGCCACCGGTTTTGGATTTGTCCGCTGGTCGGCCGCTGTAGTCTACGGCATCAGCTACCGTCCAACTCCCTTTGCTCTCCTGAAAACCCCACATCAATCCTCAGTTACAAATCTTACAACCAATACTTTACAAGTAAGAAGAAGGATATTATCCAAACCATTTTTCTTGTATATCTTCAAGTATCGCCTTGATGATATAATTCTTAATTTCTGCTAAATGTTTGGTCTTTGTTAGCCACAGAAGCAAATAATGATGGAGAGGAACTGCCTTTTTATAGCCACAAAAATGAATGAAAGAGAGCTAGCACCGACCTTCCACTATATGTGATTTGAGACATATCACAAAAACGTGAAGTCTTAAGAGATAGGTTCATCACACTTTATTTCCAACTTTCCACCATTTCTTTACTTATAAATATTGTAAATTATTTTGGCTCTTTTTATTTTTATTTTTGTCTTTTTTTGTGTGTTTTCTAATCCTATTTTGTCATTTGTTGTAAAAATTATTTTCTATGATGATAAATTATTGTATATGATCCATATCGACAAGGGATAGAAATGGATCATAGAAAAAAAACACTTGCATATATTCCCATATAAAATGTTTTGAGTGATCAAGTAAAGATTCTCTACGAGGTTTATTACTGTTAGTTTTCAACTCTTCCTTTTTTACTTCTCCACTACCTATTGGAAAACTGCACCATGTATTGTTTTTACAACATAAGAAGAAAGCATAGAGAAATATATAGTAGAATATCACATTTTTTGTGAAAATAAGAAGAATATGAAAGAGAAGAATAGCAGAAAACAAAGTTACTTCGAGTAGATAAAAATTATTTGTTTACCCTGAATAAAATTTGCAAATTATTTGGTTGGTTAAGAGATAAGGGACAGTTTCTAGCTCTCCATATGTTCGAGTTGGAATATGATCGGAATCCTCCGGTTTGTTAAAATTTGTTTATTGGAAACATTTGTCATATTTTTCTGTGGTCAGAAAGAAAGAGTGGTGTACGTTGGTATAGTGGTGACTTCTACACGTCTTCATGGTTCTTACTTCTGAGAAAGCATATGCAGAGTTAGCACATGACTCGCAGTTCATCTCAGTTGACAGTTAGCATACGTCTTCATGGTTCTTACCTTTTTTTCACGTGCAAATTAAGGATATAAGACTAGTTATAATTGTGAAGAGTTTAACACATAAAAGTTGACAGAGTATGAGAAGATATTACCCCATAACTCCTAAGATTAGGAACATATTTACAATATGTATATGTTTCCCAGTACATTTAATGTTTCCAACTTGTTCAAAACAAATGACTTAACCTTATCTTTTTGTCACGTGCAAAAGATATAAGACTTAATTCAATTAATTGCGAAGAGTACCACGTAAAAGATGACAGGGTATAAGAATCATGCATTACCCCGTGACTCCCAAGAGAGTAGGAAGTAGGAACACTTTAATTGTTTTAAGTCTTGATTATTGATCATGTGTATGGAGTTACATGGTTAATTCATTGATAGCGCAATTGGGATTAAAATCCACAAGGAATGAGACATATATTACTAGGTATTCGCGATACTACTTAAACTTAGGCGATATGTTCAGCCCCGGCTCAAAAGATTTTAGAGCCCAAGGGAAATGTTTTTTAACAGATATATAGAAAATATTAATATTTTGGATCTCATTTAGAGTAAAATAATTTTTTTCGAAAAAAGTTTTTGTTTCTCTACCAAATATATTATTTTGTGGGTTTATTTTTATTTTTTTCTAGAAAATGAAATTTTTTTACAAAAGAAATTTTTACAAATGTTAATGGGCCCTTGTGCCACTGTCCCTCTTCTCTACCCATTTGAGCCGGGTCTGAATATTTTTTATTTGGTTTTGATCTATAAGACAATCACTAAAGACAAAAGGATAAAAAAAAGAATGATTGCAATTGAATACAAAATAAATATTTATTGCGTGGTGATATATATGGTTGATAACTAAATTTTTAAAATTTCTTAGATGAGTGTACCAACCGTTAGATAAAGGTGGGTTCAAGAGCTAATAGAAGATGTGGAAGTCATTAAGAAAAATAGCCATAGGGGGTTACACTAAAACTTTTATCACACATTTCCAACATTTCTTTTGGACAAATCATACTTTTCTATTTCAGCCTAAAAAGAGTTTGATACAGCCAAAAGGACATCTTTTGCCAGAACGTTTGGTTGATTGTTCAGATTCCTTAGAATGAAATTGAAAGAAAAAAAAATTAGAAGATAGGGTGAGGATATCGTGAAAAATACCATGGAGTTCATTGACTTGGATCTCCTGATTAAGAGCTTTGACAAGGGTTAACGAGTCTGAAGCAAAGTGGAAGGTGTTGAAGTCCGATTTGATCGCAATTTGATTTGCTGTCAGAGTTGCTAGGGCTTTGGCTATCAACGGTGAGGAAACATACTGTATCTGAGAAGCTCTCTCCCGAATTGGTATCTCATGGCGATCCCTGAAGCTCCACCCAAGTCCCGCGTGACCATCGACTCTCTAAGCTGCATCAGAGCAAGCTAACATCGAGGTTTGCTGCAGAAGTGGAATAAAAAGAGATCACACTTTGGCGGCTCTATTCGATCCCAATAATCATGTATCATAGGCTTAAACTCATCCATGTCTGCTATACCGTTCACAAACTTGAAAAGCCTGCGTTTACTACCCACGGACGTAGCCAAATTTAAATGAAATTGACTCTGAAGATGGTCAGAAACACCACCAGCTTCAAACACATTGTTGGATTGTGGGAAAACTTGAACCCAATTATCATTAACCAATATTCTATCCAAATTTTTTGAAATCAGCTCAGTCTCTCGTTTGTTACACCAAGTATATAATGGTCCACAATAGTGCATATCTGTAAGTTGCCAATAGTTCACCAGAGTCCTAAAATCACACATTCCTGAAGACAGAGTAGGCGTACTATCCACTCGTGAATGCTCAGCTAATTCCAAAGTTTCATTAAAATCACCAATAATGAGCCATGGCCGGGTACGAATTATCAGTGAATCATGATGATTGCACAGATCTCCCCCACAATTCTTTTCTTTCTTCAGCCTGATTCGATGCATAAATGAAGGAACAAAAGAATTCCTCATCTTGGTCTTCCAATTTATTGAACATGTTATTAGTTAACTACTCTTGTAAAAAGGCGTGACTCTCACGTTACCCCTCCAAACAACCCAAATTCGACCCAACCGATTGTATTCATAGTTTTTTAATAGAGACCAATCTTTGAATACCCTATTTCCAATTCTCTCTACCTTCTTCTCCTTTCACTCTTGTCTCAAGCAAACAACAAAATTAAAACTTTCCTCCTTCCACCCAGTTCTTTATGATAGAATGTTTAGTTGATTTATTTAAACCGCACACATTCTAAAAGAAAGTCGACATTTAAATGTGTTTGGGGGGTATCTTCTTGCTCCGATCCATAGAGGGGTCCCTAGCAGATTGAGTAGAATGATATGAGACTGTCTTATGAGCCGTTTTTTATTCCCGAGGTAAGGAAGCACGGAGAGGAACACCATCCTTTGTACCACGTCCCTTAACCATCACCTCTCTGGATGTGCTTACCTCCCCTCGTTGATCCTATTGTTTCTTCGGAATAAAGGATTCCATATCCACAGCCCCTTCCCCCCTTTCAGTATTTGCTCCTAAAACCGAGTATGAATTAGAGAAAATGGACACAGCCTCAACTCGTGTCCCTTCTGATTTTTTCTCGGGCTACGAGTTGATTTAGGAGTTATCCAACCCTCTTGCTCTATATCCCCATTAGAAACCTATGTCCCAGTGTCATTTTCATTACCCAATTCAACCACTGGCACAACATCTAGCTCCACTACCTTTAGCTGTTTTAATGCATGCGGCTTTGTGATCTGGCTCTATCACCTTAGTGATTTTGTTCGACCTCGTCTTCTCCTTTTGACACACACGAAAAGCTCAGATGGCCCCACTTTTTGCAACCACTACATCTTGGAGGTAACCAAGGATCAGAGTAATGTATCACAATTTCCAAATCTCCCTCCTCTTCACTCGTGACAACATACTCTTTCGGCAATTCCTTGGTCAAATCTGCTTCCACCAAGATCTGAGCCTCTACGAAACTAGCATAAAACTCAGTCTTGGGATGCAACCGTACTAGCTTCTCCACCGCACTAAATGAGAATTCCAAGCCTTTATCAGTAAATATAGTTGGGGGAACATTCTTCAACATGACCCACAATGGTATAGATTTTATCGCCGGTTGTGGCTCCTCTGCAAAAGGAGTCCATTTTGACAGGATCATGGGAATATCCATGATATTCCACATCCCTCGGTGTAGAACTTGATGCCTTATGGCTTTATTCCTGATCCGGAACTTCACCGCTGACTCATTAACTTCATGAACATCGATTAATGAGGATTGATCTCCCAATCTCCATATTTTGTTTACAATCATGTAGATTTTCGCACATGAGTTGCTTTCATATTCAGAAATTTGCCAAGAAAAAAATCTTCCCATAGTGGTTTTGCATCCTCAAACACCTCCTTCGGTATTACAATCTTCTCCTTCCTATTCTCCTCCACAACCTCACACTTTTGCTGAGTAGATATTCGATTTTGAGTTACTTGAGCAACTTGGATCCAATGTTTTTTCATATGCTGAATCCCCCGGGTTTGACGACGATGTTTCCTGACTGACTCCTACACTCCCAACCAACTTATTTGAACCATAACCATCCCCCATTCTTACCAATCGTTCTGAAGTTATATCTTCTCCTTGCATGATTATCTTGAATATATCCCCTTGACTCTCTACTACCTTTTTCTCCCCCTAGTCGATCCTCCGGCCGGCTTTGAGAGGCCGCCGACAGCATAAGCCTTGCTAAGAAAGCAAGAGAAACCCTAGCTTGTAAAGCAGTGGATGGTGCTACCGCTGTCATTCCATTTCGAACATAAAAACATCATATTTCTAAGTTTCTTTTAATAACCGATCAATACAAATCTTATCCAAACAGTGAGTTTATTATACATAATTAAAAACAACGCAAACAAAAACATAATGAAAAGGCAGAGAGAGAAAGATGAGAACATAATCTTCAATATATAAGTTCTATCAAATAATGAGATTATCATCACAAATCTAGAAAGGCTAGTTAGTCCCTCGTGAACACTTAGACAAACTTATTAAAACAAAATTAACATGTATCAAATTATCGGCTGCGCAACTGCATGCTGGATTTCGACACTACATTCACTAGTTTTAAGCAATTTTAAGGTGTATTAGTATAATTTAAATATCGTATCTTGTTCACATCCTAAAGTTGACAGTGATCATAGTTTACATTTTTGGTTTAATAATTATCAAAGAATAATTGACCAGATTTCAATTCAACTACCAACAATCGGGAAATGATTTTCCCACCAATGGACCATATTATTTTCTGATGAAATGTAAAAAATATAGATGATTGATATTCATGTGCTATAAATCAAATATTTATATAATATTTACAAGTAATTTTCTATGGTTTCCTAAATAAGTTTCTTTATTGTTTCTCTAAGTGATGACTTTTGGTTGAGTATTTTACATATTTGGTTTGATAATTACTAAAAAGTAAAAATAGTTGACTAGATATCAATTCAGTTACCAACCATCAGGCAATGATTATCCCACCAATGGACCAAATTCATTTCCAAAAAGAAAAAGGGTAAAAAACAAATGATTCATATTCATATGCTATAATTAATTATTTATTTAATTTTAAAAGAATTTTATTTATTATTCCAAATAAGGTCCAGTATTATTTCTCTGCTGATGATGAATTTTGATTTTAAAAGCCAGATGTCGTTATCCACAAAATGAAACAAAAAATAATAAAAGAAAAAAGAAACTTATACAAAATTTCCAATAAAAATAATAAATTATTTAATGGTGCATATGTAAAACTTGGGGTTGAATATTTTGGGATATGTGAGCCACAACAACAATAAGCAAGTGCGTCTAATGCCCCACCCAATATGGTGAAGCGAAAGGCAGCCGGCCCTCTTCTCCGTTCCTCGCTTCATTTTTTCTTCTGTGTTTGTATTTTCTTGTTTTTGTTTTGTTTTGTTTTGTGTAGACGGTTCATTGTGGCTACTTTATAATCTATGGGTAGGATTTTTATGGAATATTTCACTCTTAAAAATTCATATTGTTACATTTATAATCCTTTAAGGTCCTAATGGTCTCGATCGACATCATTATCCCAAATCATAATATTCCAATACCAAACTCAAACATATATGTTTTCCTTCTTCTTTTTTCCCATAGTCTAAGAACCTATACAAAAATCCAGATTAATCGTAGAGCATGTGGAGATCATCTTTGAAATTAATGGTAACCAACATGGTTAAAAATACAGTTTGACATTTAACTCTTTTTTCCTCAACATTATTAATTGAATAGTAAAACTAGAAACCTACATTTCTTTTTCTTTTTAAATTACATCTCACATCACTAATTTGTTATTTTTGATTGTTCTCTTATTTATGTTGAGGGTTTTCAGAAATTTTCAGAAATCTTTAATAAATATTCCAAACAAGACTAGATACTGTATAATTTATATAAACGCCGGCCGTTCAGTATCGTTCTAAACCATCCTTTTTACATAATTCTTACTGTTTATAATTTTATAATATATAAGACTAGGACTCGTGAATTTTTGAGCGTCTAGCTTTAACAAAATACGTACCACCGGTAAATTTGATATAAGAAGGCAAAATAATAAGGATAGTACTCGAATGATAAAACTCTCTTTGCTAAAGAAAAATCATGAGTTTGATGTCAGGTTCTTTTGCCAAAATATTAGATTATTGTTTTTGTAATGCATAGTTATAATTCCCTTTTCTGTATACCTAAAAAATATATATATATATATTCAGTCAATTTTTGTATGATGATTAAATTTTTCAAAGTTAATACCACAGATAACTAAAAGAAAATGATGACGGCTAAAGGAAGCTTCGAACTTCCAAGGGTCAGTGGTGGAGGCTGCCGGTCGGGTCGTCTCTACATGGGGACTGGTGAATATACACCAAAAAACTAAGTTAACCCAAGTATTTATATGCTTCAGGGTGTAAGAAGTTAGTTTTGGGCTTTTCTCGTGAAACCTCGGCATTTTGGACCAAGTGATGGACGAGGATCATTCATTCCGATCACAAGGCTTGTGAAGAGTTCCTGGATAAGGCCACTTACCGGTCACGTTCCTTGTGACCGGTCCCAGGAGAAGCTTCAGCCTGAGCATATGCCATGTAAACGATACGGGAAAACTAAACACAAGCATGAAAAACAATTGGCTGTCCAGATTGAGTTGCTTCTACTTTGAAATGAATTTTAACTCTTTTAGTTTCGTATAGAGTCCAAGATCTCTTTATTGTTTGCATCAGGCGGAAGTGCTGATCGACACTAATATGGTTTCTGGCGTGTTGAAGAGCGAGTGTCGACCAACTCCAAAAGGGTGTCAATCAACACCAAGTTGTAGCAGGTGTGGTCCAATTTCAATAAAAAAACAATCTACAGTTTTCAATTTTCTATATTATAAAATTGATGAACTTATTTCACAGAAAATCCATTGGAAAACCCTTTTCAACGGATTTTGGTCGCGGAAGTATATATTTCTTTTGGATAAGTAAATCACGCTAGCTTCAAAATTTTCAGTGAAAAGGTTTGCAGTCATTTGATATAGACAATTTTGACAGTAGATGTAACTTTCTTTGACGGGTGAGATGAGTGGTCAATTCTTTTGTTGTCCATTTAAATAGTAAACAAACATAATCTATAACCGTGTTTCTCTTTTTTTTTTCCATTTTTTTTTTAATCTTGTGATTGTTTAACTTTTCGGTGCATTTAAGAAACTCACAAAAGCGACAATGAAACTGCTTTAACGAGACAGTAACTTTAATTAAAAGAGAAAGTAAGAGACAGCTGTGTAGTGAGAGACAAATTGATCTATATTTCAAGGACCAAAATTTGTTTTCTGTTGGGTCCGTCGTCTTTGCTCTCACACTAACTTATGCAACCACTCTTTATAACATTGACTTGATTTACCGTTTGTGTTTGCAGTTACATGTTCCAAATTAAAACTAATAGGTAGCTAGCAAACGTACGATCATCAGAAGATAACTAAAATTGTGATATTTTTCTTATGTTATAACTCCTTTATGTTTCTATATCAAATCTCAATATTATTCCCCATCAAATGTTTAATTCCACTATTTTTAATCAAAGAATGTCATAGAGTATGATCACAATACTAAAACTAAACAAATATGAATAATTGTGTCTTGTTTCATGGTTTGATTTAATTGAAACATGATATTTACATATGATGACACCCCGATTTGTAGAGAGATTTAAAATAATTGATTTAGTTATTTATGTCACCAAAATGCACTTACCTTTTAAGTCAAATGTCTTTAGAGAACTTCAGAGTTTAATTTGCTTGAGCTGGAGTAGTTTTAGGATGATTGACCTTTCAAGAAATGATTATCGGAACAGTGCGAGTGAAAACAAAACATATGCAAAAGATCATGTGTTAATTTGTAGGAACGGTAAACAAGTTTTTAAAGCGTTCCAGATCCATGAACCAAAAATGGATATGGAGCCTACTAAATAAGATGACGGTCACGGAGTTACCCGATTACATTATAACCTTAAAAAATGTAAACAAAATGACATGTATGAATTAACCATTCTAAACTATTAAGATATCTCTAACCATTTTTTTTTCTTAAGGAAAGACCATATAACTTTATATCGACAGCATATGCGATGCGAACATTCGAAAACGTGTCCTTCTAAGAATCACAGCGCAGTAGAAAGTGGGACCACGCAGAAATTATCGGATTGACTTTTGTATAGTGGAAGTCAAAATCACTGAGACCCAAGCAAAACAAATAAGATTGACATATATTAATCAGTGAGATCTTATAAGATAGGGCAATGTATGTAGTATAGTTGGGGCGTGAGTTGCACCTGAAACATGTTCTCATCAGTCAAATGTTTATGCCATAGTCTATCGAACCAAATAGAAATACTTTTTATCTAAACAAATTGTGGGAACGAAACAAACGTCGACATGGAGAACAAGGATTAGCTCCCATTCTCATATGACTTCTTTAATTTTATTATTGATCGTATTGTGCGGAACAAGTTTGTAAGTTTAAAGGATACTACAATCAAGTTTGAGAATGCTCTTCGAGTTTATTTTTGTACTCAAAATTCTTTAAATCAGTTTTGAGGCTTTTTTGAAATCTTTTGAAAACTCTTTAGCATATAGTAATGTTATACAATTATTTTTTTAGTTGAATAAATTTTTAAATTTATTCAGAACAAACAAAAACACGAATTTAGCGAAACATAGAGGTGTTATTCATAATAACTCATAATACAGTTTATTCACACATATCAAGGTCTTTCTACGACACGAATGATCAATACTTTACCGGAACAGCATGTTGATCATGAAACAATATCTTCGAAAACAGTACGAAGATAAAATATAATTTAATAAAGTGTAACATATCATGGACAGAAGAATTAAGTGGCATACCGAACACATGCAAATTAATAACAAAGCTGTAGGGCACTTTCACTCAATTATATAATACGGAAGAACACATGAATTTCTAATAATGGAGGAAACGAATATATAAGTGAACGTTGTTGGATGTGCACATATGTGTGAATTATGATATTTATATATGGAGATATGGGTACGCGTGTAACTTTGTCTCCAGTTTCTTCTTCTCTTATGGCAGACTAAAAATTTATTAGAAGTTATCTATCCGTGACAAAAATAACTCATGAGAAAATATATAAAAAGTAGCCGATAAAAACACAGTAGAAGAACTCAAATCAAAGAGACTATAAGTTGAACACAACTGTTTTCTTTGCTAGCAAATTCCTTTTCTTTTTAATATATACACAGTATATATTTTAAGTTTTACACCCATTCATTTGGAGAAGAAAGTTTTATTATAAATTATGAACAGTATCTTTTTCCATAAGAACAAATTGTCAGGTGTACAGATCTGTCTCTTTTTTTTGAATAATGGGTGCAGTCTCTTTTTTTTTTGTCGTCAAGGGTGCAGTCTCTTAAAAAATGATATGTTTTTCTCCAATTATTATATATATGAAGTTGGACTGCTCCAAGTTTATTTGTTTAACTTTTCGCTTTATGTAATTTCTTAATCTTGTAATTTGAATTTAATCTAGTCTTCTAAAATTTTATTTCATGAGCTTTATTTTGTAGAGACTTTTCCTCATTTTTTTATTACCAGTCACATAATTTTAATTTTTGATATAGTGATATATTGTTGGAAAACAACTTTTGTGTACTTCTATATTGTTCTAAATTTTGTCTCGTATTATAAAAATTTAGAGACATAGTATCCCAGTAGTACTTCTAATAGAATTACAAAATAAGTGGTAACAAAATGTTTCAAATGAAAATTCTCAATGTATCAATCACACAGAATTTTAGTTTTTTTTTTTTTTTTTTTGAAACTTTAAACTATGTAACGCAAATTTTCTTTTTAACCATAATAAAATTCATTATTCATAAAAATAACATATCACTAAACAAACCGGTTCTCATATCGCGATGCCCCTTCACGGCTTCACGTCGAAGTTTTTTCTTCGATCAACATGATTATGTTTGGACCTTTATCGTATGTAACTCATAACCCATAAGTCATAAATATGCACGTAATTAAGTCTATAGACCATCACCATGTGACCAACAAGGTTATGAGTTACGACAAAAGCGTCGTTATAATGAGTTTAGTAGTTTCTTTACACCTACATACTTGTATATAATACTTAGTCAAGAGATAACTAATATTAAGAACTCTGTACGAGATAACAAATGCAGTGCGCTATGTGTATTCATTATAACTTTATAGTATATGCTATATTCTCAATAACATATCTTCATAATTTGTAAGAAGATCCCATAACTGTTTATGAAAAAAGAATGTACGAATTAGAACTTGTTCAATTTGTTTGTATTTACTTCTATTTGGGTTAATGTAAATTGTTAGCAAATTATATTCACTTTAAAAGATTTCAAGATTTGATGGAATGATTTGATTTTTACACGTTAAATACGTAATCCAGTAATGTATGAATTTGGACATCTCTAAAGATAGTTGCAATCCACAAAAAAAATGATAATATAAGAGACCAGACCAATTAAAACCCTCTAATTTAGCATGGAGGATAACTCTGAAACAATCATTTCCATTTTCCAAAAATGGTCATGGGGAACTTTGTCACGCCGAAGAGAAAACTATTACTGTATTAGAGAAAAAAAGATGAGATAAAGATGGAAGAACAATCGAGAGAGAGAGAGAGAGAGAGAGAGAGAGAGAGAGAGAGAGAGAGAGAGGTGTATATCTGTATGACTGATACATGCACATTGACATCCTTGTTCCCACTATTTGTTTTTTTCCCATGCTAATATTTATTTAAATGCGTGCATCTAATTATACAGGTTGACTTACTCTTTTTCAGATGTTCTCCACTACAAAATTAACCCTAAAATCTCTTACATGATACTGGTGCTGTGGTTGTGGCGCTCCCTTGTGGGCGTCCTTGTCCTAATTTAGACGAGCCCTACCATCTTTTAAGAACTATACCATTTGTTTGAATTATCCTTGTTGTTATATTATAGTAGCGAATAGATTCGTAAATGCCCATCTACATGGATCATTGAAATCTTGATGTGACAGACGATGCAAAACAAAAACAAAAAATGATAATTAAGGAAATGATTGTTTAGATAATGATAAAGAGACTGATAACATGATAGTTTAGATTTTATATAAATTAAGGAAATGAGATAAAATGGTTGATGCAAAACAAAAACAAAAAATGAAAAATAAAATAAAAGTTAAAAGTTGATAGTTTAGATTTTATATAAATTCCTTGCCGAAACTATTCAGTAAGGAACCAGTCCGATTAATTACATATCATTTATTCAACAAACTGATAACCTTTTAATATACTAAAGATTATACCGGACTACACCTGGATGACGAGTATATTAGATTTATTTACTATTTTGATATGAAAAAGATACCATCATATTTTGTTATTTTGTAAATCCCTCTTTATTGATCTACACACATCCCAAAACTATAAAATCGGTTTGCGGATGTTACATGCATCAAATACTACTTTGCGCCTTATTGGATGGGTTGATAAGCATATCAAAGACCAAATTACTGCAATTGGGAGGATGAGGGATCGTCGCTATGATGAGGCGTACCAAATGTGGCTGCAGTCCCGACTGTAGTGCTAAAGTTTTTTTTATGATTTCAGTTTCAACTTATTAGTTTTTATTTTGAATATAATTTATATTAAATTTAGAAAAGAAAAAAAAAAACATGAATCCAAGTTTAAGATATTTGTGTCAATAAATCTGTTGGGCCAAGATAGTATGCAAGCTAAGCAAAGAGATGGGCCACTAAACTAAACCCACATCTCATTGATTTTAATTATTTTAATTACTTGTAGGTTACAAAAGAAGTATTCGAGACACGATAAAATGTTAATGTTCGTTCATGTATCATTTCTTGCGATGAACAATGATACATTGGTCTCATATAGAATAAAGATATTTTATATTTTCATAGCTTTCGATAGAGTGATAACATTTTATATTTTTATATGGTTCTAAATTAGACATTTTAATACTAAAACTACATAATAGTATTTGACAATAAAAGCTTACAACACTAAAAAACAATCAAAATTTTTTTGAAACAAAATCTTTAACAAAAATTAAAAAAAAAATTGACAAAAAACCTTCAAACTTTTTTTGATCAAACAGATGTTATCATTTATTAGAGAAAGAGTAACATACAAAGTAAGAATAGATAAGAGCAAAATATATTAGGAACTTGAGAGCTATGGAAAAAAAGCTAACTAGCTTTTTGAAGCTTGTGAGGTCAAGGCATATCAATGCTACTTCCTTGAGCAAGTCAAAGGAAGGGAGAGTGGCCACTGTCTTGAATCGAAGATTGGACAATGAAGCGATCAAAGCTGAGAGTCTCACCGGAAATAGAGTTTTGACAGAGGGTTGAGAGTGCTCTGAGAACTAGTCTCAACAAAGGTGGTTGTGGTTCTGAAGTTGGGAGAGAGTAGCTTGAAGAGGTTGCGGTAACCACTACTTCTTCGAACAGAGATCATAATACCATTATTCTCCAAGCTTGACTGAGGGAGCTTCAAAAAGTTGATAAGATGCAGTTTGGGGAACAAATTCAGTAGGCAAGATAAGGAGAGGATGCTGATGAAACAGATGTAACCCCAACTCCGTAGAGGTGGGATCATAATGCCAAGTTTTAGCAAGTTTTCTTTTTCGAGAAGTTCATCCCTAGGTGATTCTAGTAACATGGTTCTCGGAAAATTCTTACACCAAACGAGCAACAAAGATGATTTAAGATTCCCTAGCAGTCTTCGAACTAAGGATAGTCTTAACCTAATCAATTGTTGGCTAGAATATGGAAGAATAGAGTTCATACCAGATCTAGTTAACCCGACTAGCTGGTCAGATTGTTGGGGCTGTCGAATTGTTGGTATATGTAGGATAAATGGACAAGGGATGCAAGCATTGAGGATAACCCGACTAGCTGGTCAGAGTTACTAATGAAGAGCAGCTTTGCAATCCTCTATACCAACCAATTCAAAAGGCCTTGACACAAGAAGTTATCAAGCAGATCAGTCGCCTTCAACGGAAGCAACATAGCATAGAGATGGAATATTCATATAAACTGTATATCAAAGTAAAAACAGTTATATATACCTTATGCCACAAGTGTCAAGGATGTCGATTTATTTTTCCATGTGTATGGCAAAAAAAAAAAAAAAACAAAAATAAATCGAGCAACAAAAAAGTTACGACCAATGGAATACACTTGTTAAGAAGATTGATGTAATAGTCAGTCCATCTAGGAATATATGCCACTTATGACACATTGTGTATTGATTTTTTGATTCTTTCTTATCGAATCCCCCTCGGTGTCAACACGCTAGAATCTTTCCTTTTCTCTTAAAAACTTTTATTACTTTCTTGTATCTATTGATTTTGTATAAGCTTAATATGGATGAAACCCAAAATGTTACAAGACCAAAACTTTAAACTGTACCCACCATATTAATTTGTTCTAGCTTAGATTTTAAACAAAAGACAATTCAAAATTAAAAAGACAATTCAAAGTTAAGTAGAATTTAATTTTAGCAAAATCCTTTCCCCCAGAATTTTTTATTTTTAATTTAACTTCATAAAAAATAACTATTAATTAAACATAGTATTTTTCTCTTTTGGCAACTTATTTCGACACCCTCTTTATTAACTAAAATATACATCACAAACTATAATACTATCAACTTACAAGAATCAAATCATATGTACGTGGGCCATACTCATGGGTTAAGGATTCTACTTGGTTTGTCATCTCAAGATTGTCAATTTAGTATATAAAACGGAAGGTTGCTTCTTTCCCAAGAAACATATAGAACTGTTGACGCAGTCACGCAGCAAACATCAAATAGAAAAAGAGTAAAGAACAACTACTCAGTGAAGAAGCACACACACACAGCGTCATCTCGCCGCAACCCAATTTGCTTTAGTTAACGTTACAACATTCCCTCATCCTAAAAGTAACCTTTCTCGATCGGTTACTATATTACTATGATCTAATTCTCTGGCTTTGAAAAAAGTTGTGTAAAGAATTTCTTTTTTCATGCTCTTTTTCTGAACTTATTTTTACTGATTGTTTTCGTAAATAGTGTTTCAATGTCGTCATCCTGTCAAAAGAAAATTTAGATTTGCACTTTGGTTTACTGCTAGGTTAAATTTATATGAACTGATGTTTTTCTTTTATGAGAAGGTGTTATTCTGTTTCCTTCAAATTCGGTATTCTACATATAACATGTTATTATATCAAAACATAATATTTACAACCTCTGTAACTTAATACTCAATTAAAATTAAAATATTTTTAATTCGGTTTTAAATTAATTTTTCAGATCCGTTTATATAAAAAAAATTAATAAAATTTTATAGCTCGACATTAATTATTTATAGAGGTTTCCTTTTTCTATAGATGGAATGTTATATCAATGTACATATAAAACATGCTAGAAAGTTAGTTAAATGAAATATAGTAAATCGTTCTGTTAGCCCGTTTCGATAGGTGAGTCCATATTACATATATACACTATGTTCAAACCATGAAAGATTAGTCTTTGTTTTGAAACTTTTTTTCTTTGCCAGCCATATATCCAATACAATTAAAAGATAATTTTCAAATTGTATGCCTAATCCGAAGGAAATGAATATTTTAAATATGTTTCTAGTGCACAAGACTATAGAATATGCACTAAATTTAAAATTACGAGAAATTAAAGAGACCGGTAAAATAACATTTTTTTTACGAGTAAACCAAACTCATGTTAGAGGTTGAAGTAAGTGGACCACTCTGAAGATCAAAGGCGGACCTAGAAACTTTTTTTTAGGGGGGTCAATTAGTGGGGTTTATCAAATACGAGAAAAACTTTTAAAGTTTTTATTAAGAAGTAAAGAAAATTAATAAAAAGAAAACAATTTTAAAAGAGAAGAAGAAATAAGATGAGATGTTTCATAATATTCAAATATATTGTTCTTTATTTTTAACCAAACTTATTTAGAAGAAAGGTCTTGATCACTTGTCCAATTTGCAGAGGTTGAAATTTCTTTGATCGCTTGTCCAATTTGCAGAGGTTGAAATTTCTTGATGGTTATCTCATGCAGGAGAAGAGTTTACAAAATAGAAAGAAAAAAAAGAATATTTGGTTATTCTGTTAATGATAATTTTACTTTCAATTCATTTGAACAACTCAATAGTAAATATGTTAAACGACAAGAAATATTTGGATGGATGCCATATACTAGGAAACTGATTTCCTGAAAACAAAAGCAGTCTATAGTGATTTTTGATTGGTATCATTTTTTTTGGGTGCAAAATTGGTATCACGTATCACCAAATATTGCTGATATTTAATTTTCAATAATAGTCAACTTTGTAACAAGAAGATGAGATCTATGAACCAAATTTTACTAAGAGATTTAGCTTCAAAATTACGTTAGATATTACTATCATTTGATGTCAAGTTTCTTGTACACAATTATGGCATGTAGAGAATAATAAGAAGATGATATGTCAAACTGATTAATGCTTAATCTTTCCGATTTAAGAATGTCCTGTAAATGTTGAAGTAGCCGACAACAAGAATTGAAAATCGGACAATTTAGGATAACGTAGAAAAAATCATGTTCGAAATGGTAAAAGTTATATATTTATACTTAATTTGAACCGATTCATGTAGGGGAGGAAAGAATGAACGTAGACATGCCTCAGTGAATCTTGGGTATGATCACTTTTGAATTATTGAAGTAAAAGAATAAAAGTGTTAGAAAGAATAAATTGGCATTATAATAAAGAATAAATTCTTAAGTGAATGTAGTAGTACATAGTTTTGTAACACTTTAATACTGTCCGCGTTATGGCTGCCCCATATGGCCCTTAAGACAATAGCTAGAAGAGAGCATACCCGGGGGAGTTTCATCTATAGTATATATATATTCTATTTTCTATTTTGTAAATGCCAATTTATCTCTAATTTTTTGTAAACCAAATAGTAGTTGGACAGCATCTTACGGTAAAATTCCAAGTGACTTCTTGTTATTAATAATTTAACAATCAAGCAGTACTACTGTATTGCCCATGCGCATGTAATTAAAGGAAAATGATATATTGTATTTTTAGATAAGAAAACAAATATAGCTAAGTAATTACGATATTTCCTTTCACAATTTGTTATTAAAACCACAAATTTTCTACTCATGGAAAATTAGTTTTAACAAAACATTGTAGGACACTACTAAACCAAATTTTCGGTTTAGTTTTACTAAATTGATGCTTAAAATATCTTTACGTGACAATGAAGCTCATTTTCTACCTAATCTGATTAATATTATGTGTCGTTTAAGATTGTCTCACACATATTTTAAAAATAAAAATAAAGTTTCAGTTTTACCTTTTGTTCATATATAATATCAAATTTTGCATTAGTTTATATATTAATAGAGATAAAACATAAAATTTTAACAAATCGTATATATTAAAAATATAAGACAACACTTATTATGAAACATAAAATTAACTTCTAAAATAACATCTATTCTGAAACGGAGAGAGTATTTATTTTTTCGGAGATAATATTCACAAAATATACTAAAGATATCAATTAGAAAATTGATTTCTTGATAACCATCTATAATGAGTATGATAATTTTTTATAATGTTTCGTTGCTCCAAAAAAATTGTGATTTGCAAAATCTAGAAGAAATGAAGGCTATAGTCCATAAATGAATAAAAGTTGAAAAGAGTAGTGGGAGGAAAACAAAGATACACGCATAACATAGTACATAAGGTGGCGAAGCTTATAAAACTTCGTTTAATTACCTTTCCTAATTGTCGCATATGTTTTAGATGATGATTAAATATCTCTGTATATAATGTATATAGTTAATTTTTATCGTAATACAGTTGAATCCATCAGTAATTATATAAAATATATTTAAACGAATTATCTAATATGTCTCTGGGTTTGTAGGTTATACTTACGAAACCTCTTAATTTTAGATGGTGAAATGATCTTTGAATTAACATATATTTTATTATGATTAGTAAATGGCTTTGACATTTTCCCATAAATATAACAACAATAGGTATCAAACGTATATGGGGACAGTGTTCACCTTCTTTTTTTTTTTTTTTGGCAAACGGGACAGTGTTCACCTTTTATTTCTTTACAAGATAACAAAAACGAAAACGGATAATATGAAAGATTTCGAAATCCATTGAGGTGCTAGACCACGAATGAAGGGCAGAATTGGAACAAATGGTTATTGGGGGGCAACAGAAGAGAATAATACCCTTCATCATTCTCTTCTCTTTTACCCACAATAATGCAATTGAGAATCACTTTAAGCCCTCGAGGACGCTCTTGTTATTTCCTTCCAAATTATTATACTTCACGACTTTTTTCTCCTTCACATGAAACAGTTTCAACTTTTACGTTAATTGGTATCGGATGTCTACTTCACCATAATGTTTGAACGTAGATAGACTCTCTTAGAGTGAGTTTGTAAAACCATCACAAGATTATAGAAAAAAAACGGTGTGTCAGTGTCACAAACCCAATACGACTAGAAAATTATGTTGCACCACCATTCAAATTTATGATCTTGTCCCAAATTCTTGCCACCACACTAGCTCTCGATTTTATTTCTTTGATATAAATTATTTTTACTATATCCTCATGTTGCAAAGAAAGTTGATGGAATCAGCATCTATCTAAGTTTACATTCTCTTGTTAATGGTTATAAAAAGCCATGTTCCTCAAACTACAAAGTTCACCGCTTCTTTTGGCTTACCAGTCTTTTGTCTTCTCAGGTTCGATCCCTTCTTGTTAAACTCAACCTCATCCTTCATAAGTTATTACTTTTGGCTAAACACTACTAGTAAACCTTTCAGGTGATTTTGAGAAATACGCTTAAGGAAAAAGATGAGTTGGAATGGAGGAGATTGGCTATGCGGTGCGTGTCAGCACGCAAACTTCAAAAAACGAGAGTCATGCCAAAAATGCGGATACCCCAAGTTTGGTGGGGTAGATGTGTCAACGTACTTGTATAACAGGACTGAAGTTATGGCTGGTGATTGGTATTGTGGTGCATTGAATTGTGGGAGCCACAATTATGCAAGCCGCACTAGTTGCTACCGATGTGGAATGATCAAAGTCGAGTACACAGAACAGTACTACGGAGCTCAAATGGTTGCTTACGGGAATGATGGCGCGGCTTGTCCTCCCGGCTGGAAAACTGGCGATTGGGTTTGTCCCAGGGTCGGTTGTGGGGTTCACAACTACGCAAGCAGGGCAGAATGCTTCAAATGCAAGACAACAAGAGATTATGGTGCGTGAATTAATATTCTCCTTCATCTAATTTAATTTGGACTGTTATTATGCATATTTCGTACTTTTGTATTTATATATATATTGTTCTCTTTCTGACTCTAGGTGGCGTCTAGATGGAAGAGAAAAGAGCTGATGAAGAATCACTTGTTTTAATTGTATACCTTACAACAAGTGTTAAAGTTTCTAACATGCATTGACGCCTACTTACGCTGGCTTGAAATTTTTCGAAACTCGTGCAGATTAACGTTAAATTGCAATTATATGATGAAGACGTCAATGAGGCTAGCTAAAAAAAAAAGTCCGAAAAAATAAATCGATACACGCAAATTATTGAAGAGACGTTTTTCTTTATATATTTATACCATCTCTAAAAAATGGTTACTTTTAGAAAATTCAACGTATTTGCAAATACGGAAGTCAAATACTTCTCTATTGATCTACTATTTGTTTGTTTGTGTGTTTTTTTCTTTTCTTTTTGGAGTTCTTTAATTTTAAGAAAAGAATTAACCTCCCAAGTGTCTCCCAAGTCTATACTTTCACAATACTGATACCTCCGGCAACTTGTGCCACGACCTTACAGTCGCGAAAAATAATACAACAATGAGCAGTTCCAAAAGCAAACAAAAATATAACTTGTAATCACCTTCACGTTTTTATTCTTTTAGGCGTACTTATTTAATGATCTCATGTAACCTTCAGTACAAATGACAGGTTACTACAAAACACGCTAACGAACGTCTAGAATGAGAGGCCGGTTAGGATTACATATTCAAGTTTCGGAAACAATATACTAGACACAACATTTAAGAGGTTGGACCGTCTTGTTAGGGACAAGCTCCTTTCTCGGCAACACAAGAAATGATTTTCCTATCTTATGGCCCCGTTGGCTGATCTTTGTTTTTTTTTTTTTTTGTCAAACAAACTAATCGAACCAAAACAAAGTTTTTCCTTTGTTTTTTACTTCTTTGGCGAAGAAAAAATTCGAGGAGCTTAACAAGTTGTCACTGATTACAATTCTTCATTATTTTTAGTGAAATTTACTTTTATAACGAAAATAAAATAACTACAAATGACAAAACCGTTTGTCCGAGAAATTCGTGTGAGTTACGAAAGCGTTTGATGTTTATTCCCTTTAATAATTTACTGTTTGAGTAATAGTACCGACGAAGGGACACATTCAAACGAATACCATGTCACCATTTTCAGATGTTTTCAAGATACCACGTGTCTTGCCTTTTTTAGTATGACATGCCTACACTAGATAAAAACCAAGTTAGACGTCGTTTGTAGTCTCCTGAGGCTGGAATTTATATCCCCAACCCCTGCAAGCTGCAATATCTATTTGTCTCTCCCCCTTCCACTTTAGTAATTGAAGTTTATAGCAATTGAGAAGAAGATACTGCTGCAATCTTATATATTATAACCTCGGGTTCAACTAAATCAGCGATCACTCTTTGACCCCCACTAGCTCAAATGATCAAACAAAGTGCACCCTCTTGAAAGATCTTTTTCCATTTCACCTCAACACATTTAAAAACAAAACAAAATTCACTTTTCTGATTAATTATGACGTATTTACAAAGTTTTTGGTAGACAAAAAGAAGCCAATGTCATGGTCACACTACTTTATATATATATATATATATATATATATAACTTGTTAAAAAAATATTATCAAAAGGTATTTTTTGTGTGACAACATAGTTTATGAAAAACTATATATAGACCACAATTATACATAATTTTTTTTATTTTAGTTTATAACAAATTCATACAAATATCTTATAAACAAACCCAAATATTTTCGATATGCACTTAAAAAATACCCAACAAGTATAAAAGTTGTAATCACACACAGAACGAATACACTTCAAAATTTATTACAACGAGTTTAAAAGTTGTAATCACACAGAGAACCAAGAAAAGTTGTATTGGTTCGAAATCTTTTGTAATTATTCAATTAAAATACGGGTATTTTTGATTTTTACTAATTTTAGATGAGTTTATTTTATCCAAACTCTCCAGAAAAATTTATCTAAAAATTCAGATTTTTTAGATGAATTTAAAAATCAGATTTTTTAGATGAGTTTTGATATCTAATCCAGTTCATGTTCTTAATTGTCACTAAATGAACAACACCATATATCTGCGTCTAGATACTGTGTCTGGTTCACCAAACAAACAAACATAATCTTATGCTTTATACACCATGAAATAATCCGACCCGTTTTTTATTTAAAATATAAAAATACACCATAATATTTAATTACTCCTAAACGATAAACCAATAACAAACCAACATGCATAACGGAAGAATAAATAAATCAATTCTAATTTATTATAGATAAATTATCAACCATAACGAACAAGCAACCTAACAAGTTTCTAACCATGTTCCAACAAGAATAAAATAAACACAACATAACAACCGAGAGCCTAGATCATCTTCTTCCTCATCGCCATGATTCTACGTCACATATTACCTGCACCACAAACATAATGAGATGCGTGAGTATTACCAAAAATACTCAATGAGGCGATTCTCCCATCTACGAACTATACACACAAGCAAATCAATCGCTCAAATATGGTCACACACTCCCATTATCAAGCTGATTCTAATAACAAATATAATCAGGATAGAGACTCTCCACTTGCCAGAACAGCCAAACTCGTTCCTACAACCAATCACAACAACAACCGAACCTTGAAACCAAAATACCAAAAAAAACAAAAAATTACAGTCGCAAAAACAAAACCCTAAAATAAAAACCAACCGTTAACTATCAAATCCCTCCCGTGAAAAGTTACCACTAGACGTCACGGAACTTCCCACAAAATCTTTTACCGATCAGGTAAGAGACGAGACCAAGATCTCAGTTAGAACCCCTGATGGTCCTTGCTCACGTATGAGAAAACGTGTCCCACAAAATTGCTAATAACTCAAGGAGTTTAAACTCCTCTGTAAAAAAGAGCATCTACAAAAAAAGCTTATGTACAACTCTTTTAAAAAATCATTACTTTAGAAAACGTTATAAGCAATCGAATTATTTTCTCCCATACTCTAACAGTTCTGTCTCCTTTGTCTTACACACCAAAGTCGAGGTTTCTCTCTTCTTCCTTTCCTTCGCGCCCAACGACCAAGTCTCTCTATCTCTCTCTTTCTCTCTGCAGCAGCAACGACAAAGAGTAACACACAAAAGAGAGGAGACATCAAAGCTTATATAAAAGAATTAGGGTCTTTTGGTTTAACTTCATTAAACTAGAAATTAGTTAAACCAATAGTTAATTAAAACATCCTTTTGGTTTAATCAATAAATTTACCAACTTTATAAACTAACAATAATTAAACTGAATTCACTTTAATTTTCGATACAAACTCCAATATTTTATATTTTTTGGGACACGGGCATTACGCATCACTTCTTCGCGCTTCATAAAATCATTTGCCTATATATTAGAGAGAAAGATCATAAAATCCCTCTCTCATACTTTCTCTTTCTCATTTTTCTGAAAAGTCTAATTTTATAATTACTTTTCAAAAACCGTCCAACACCAATTCACTCTTTTTGATATCTCTATAAGTTTAATACTACTATCATGTGGCATATTACAAAATTGCCATTACATTTTAATTAATTTAATAAATGACAAAAGAAAAACTTATATTAGTTAAAAAATAATAAAAAAAAATATTTTCAAAATTATTTAATAAAACTATTTAACATATTCTATTTATTGTTTTAGATATCTTAGAAAACAATAACAAAATATTTAGAAACAATTATAAAATTTAATTTTATTTATAAAACTAAGATTAAATATTTGTATTCCTAAATTGTTTAATAATGACAGATATATTTTAAAACTAAGATAAAACATTGCTTATATTTTTAAAATATCTCTATATACTTATTTAAGCAATGTTGTTACAATTTTTAACAGATTTGATGTGGCATATTACGAAAAATGATATTGCATTTAATTAATCTAATAACTAACAAAAAAAGTTTATATTTATACTTGATATCGAAATTATTTAATGAAATTTAACAGATTCTATTTATTGTTTCAGAAATCTTAGGAAACAATAACAAACTATTTATTTGGCTGAAACTTATTTTTTTTATACACAATATTCACTATATAAACAATACTAAGTGTATAATATTGACAATATACATGTACATAATCTAATTGTATCTTTCACATAAAGTTAATATATAATAACATGTTATACCAATAATTGCAATGATGTTAATATTAACACCCATCACTTTTGTAAATTTGATATATTAAGATCTCTAAACATAATCACATCAATTTGTAATACCAGATCACGGGTCAATACATATTTTGTTGGATTTTTTTTATAGATTTTACCGAATTTATAATTAACGAATTTGATATTACACCCAAACCAAAATAGTAATACCGACTACGGATCGAATTATGAATATGAAATTAAATAAATTAAATATATAATATTATAAAATATATATAATAAATATTTTTTTTTACTATTATTTCGTAACAAACAAATCTAAATTTACGTAAATATTTTTTCACGCTAGCATGGTTTACTATCTATTTTAATATTAAATATAAAGTACAGATTTTTTTTTTCAAGAAATAAAAAATCCAAATGTCGCTGAGCATTAATCCATCAAATCGTTATTCTCATTAGACGTTATTATTTAAATTATTTTTTTTGTTCACTCATACTATAAAGCTGTATTAATTAAGGACTTGACCATCTTCGGGTCACCGGGATATTTTGATACCTAAAGGTAAAGCTGGCATAAGATTTTATTGTTCAAATTCAAACATTCAACTTTAGAGAAAACAAAGGATAGTGGTGGTGTCAGCTTGGCGGAGCATGCCTGACATGTGCATCTCATCAATTCTCCTTTATGTTTGTATCCGCGCACTTGGATCTATATTGTTTATCTTCACGCATGGTTTTTAACTTTACTACAAGAAATTATAAAAGCATATATATAAGAGAATATACAAATAAAAAGACAAAAGTGAAAACAGGAGAATATGGATAAATAGTGAAGACAAGACACTTATTGTCTTGCCCATGAAACGTCTAATGGCAAACTCCAGTATCTTTTATAACGATAATGAGTCCGATTATGAGAGCTCTACCGCCGGACCAGACTCAAGTCGCCGCACGAGCTGGCTGAGCAGCTCTTTCACGGCCAGCCCTAGTTGTAGCTCAATATCTCATCTAAGTAACCATGGCTTCAACAACCACAACAACCAATCAAAGCCTCACAAAGCCAACCAGGTCCCATGGGAAGCTATGGCCAGGCTACGTCGCTGCTGCGGCCGTGCAGTAGGGTTAGAGCATTTTCGACTTTTAAAGAGGTTGGGAAGTGGTGACATCGGCAGTGTTTACCTTTGCCAAATACGTGGAAGTCCGGACACTGCGTTTTATGCCATGAAAGTTGTTGATAAAGAGGCTGTGGCTGTTAAGAAAAAGCTTGGAAGAGCAGAGATGGAAAAGAAGATTTTAGGCATGCTTGATCATCCTTTTTGCCCTACTTTGTACGCAGCTTTTGAGGCTTCTCATTACTCTTTTCTCGTTATGGAGTATTGTCCCGGCGGTGATCTATACGCCGCCCGCCTCCGCCAACCATCTAAACGTTTTACTATCTCTTCCACAAGGTCCTCCTCCCCACTACACTCCCTTTCTTTCTTTAAACCATGCATGATTAATCAATCTCATTGTTGTGAAATATTTCATTTGTTTTTGTTTGCTTTTGTAGTTAGTGTGTTCTTTTGAATGTGAACCACAGCTTTTTTATATAGTTATACTGCAATACTATACTATAAAGTATAAACTAATGTGTTTTTTTTTTGGACTTTTTTATTTGATTAACGAAGTATAAACGAAGTTATTATACTAAACTTATTGACTAGTTGTATATGTTTTCGTGATTGTTAAAATCTTTCATGTAAAAAGAAAATGAAAAATAAAAAACAAAATTATTTTGGAAATTGTGAGTTTTTATTATGTTTTTTGACGTTAGTGTTTGGTTGAACAATTTACATTTAATGTTTGCTTTCTTATCCACATCGATAATTTAGACGTAGGTTCTAGATTGAAATCTTCAGCTACAAACATAAACCTCTTTTCTTCACATTAAAATTACAAAAAAAAAACATAAACCAATCTTTAATTCTACTAGTAACACATATATGTATGTATATATTAATAGGTTTGCATAGCTTATTACTTAGTATATCTAATAACTAATTACCAAATGTTTAATAAATTAAGATAAATATGCAGGTTCTACGCAGCAGAAACTCTGGTGGCCTTAGAGTATCTCCACATGATGGGAATAGTGTATAGAGATCTAAAGCCAGAGAACGTGTTGATCAGAGAAGATGGTCATGTAATGCTGTCAGATTTCGATCTCTCCTTCAAATGCGATGTCGTTCCACAACTCCTCAACGATAACGACCGTGACCGTGGCCATCAAACTGATGATGACGACGTGAGCATCCACCATAAATGCTCCACACCTTCTTGCACCTCTACTCGATTAAACCCTGTCATCTCCTGCTTCTCTCCTACTTCCAGTAGAAGAAGAAGAAAGAAGAATGTTATTACAACAACAATACATGAGAACGCAGCTGGTACTAGTGATACTACTGTGAAAAGGAACGATGTTTCAAGAACGTTTTCTCGATCACCTTCTTCTTGTTCTCGTGTTTCAAATGGACTTCGAGACATCTCTGGTGGATGTCCATCAATTTTCGCCGAACCAATCAACGCTCGCTCTAAGTCGTTCGTGGGAACACATGAGTACTTGGCACCCGAAGTAATCTCAGGTATTTTGCTGACTTTATTAGACCTATTGTTATTTTTACTTTTTTTTTTCTTTACATATATATACGC
Source organism: Camelina sativa (assembly GCF_030686135.1). NCBI lineage: Eukaryota > Viridiplantae > Streptophyta > Magnoliopsida > Brassicales > Brassicaceae > Camelina > Camelina sativa. The sequence continues at coordinate 31,735,682 of NC_141886.1, forward strand.
TTAAGTGAATGAAGAATGCTCATTGATTTGAAGTTAACAAATACCGAACCAGTTATTGAAAAACTACAGGATTATTTAGTATTTACCATTAACCTTAGCATTAAGTAGACTAGACACGGAGCATAGAAATATATTTTTAACCATTTTAAATACACTGTGCAACAACAGTTGTTTTGAGTTTCAGCCAAACGCAAGTTCCATTTTGTTTTTAGTTAATCTTGTTGTTGTTTTGTTAGGGCAAGGACATGGGAGTGCAGTAGACTGGTGGACTTACGGGATATTTCTGTACGAGATGATATTTGGTACGACACCGTTTAAGGGGGAGAACAACGAGAGAACGTTAGTAAACATTCTGAAAACACCCTTGACATTCCCAAAGGTTGTAGTGAGTAGCCCTAAAGAGTACGAAGATATGGTGAGTGCTCAAGATCTTATTATTAAATTACTAGTGAAGAACCCTAAGAAGAGGTTAGGGAGCCTCAAAGGCTCTATTGAGATCAAAAGACATGAGTTCTTCGAAGGTGTAAATTGGGCACTAATAAGGTCGATAAAGCCACCTTGGGTCCCTAAAGAAGAGACTAGTCGCAACACTAAAGGTCATAATGGCAGCGTTAATTATTATCTGCCACCGCGGTTTATGATGAGTAGGAAGGAAAGAGATGAGCCTTACCATTTGTCTAATCATTTTGATTATTTTTAACTTTAGGATATATCGAAACGGAGAAAAGTTTTTTTTTGTTTTTTTTTTTTTTTTATGTTCTTTCCTTTTGCAATGATATGGTTTTATTTACAAGTAGTGGACGTGTAGTTTCATATTATTTTGAGTTCCATGCGATTATTGTGGGATGCAAATTGTAAATGATTAGGTGAAAATAGGTTATTTGTAACTGATCATTTACTAGTATTTGCTTATAAATTATTTTCAGTTTTCAAAACATTAATTTATATAGTTAACAAATAATATAGGACATAACTTTGCTAATATTTTAACTAAAAATCAATATTATCATGTGCTGTAAAAAATAATCAATAGCATCTTTTGTAATACTTAAATTAGCGCTACAATTTATTACAATGTAGCTCTAACATGGCTATTGTTTTATATTATACTAGATTTTAATTTGCGGTACACCGTGGAGCTATATTTAAAAAAAATATAATTTGTTTAATAAATTAACTATATAGTTAATATTTTGTTTTGTATGTGTCAGGACAAGTTATTTGTAACTAAAATTTTTAAAAGTTTAAGTTGTATATGTCTATTACTCTAATATTGATAGTATTAACAAAAATAATGAAATAATTTTTTATCTTGTACCACCGAATTAATGATATTCTGAATTTTTTATAATATACTCAAACATGTACCGCTATATAACCTCGTTCCGTGATATTTTAACTCGGAGTACACTGCAAGACAAACTTATTTTTCTTTAACCTCGTCCATTGATAATAGTAAAAAATAAAATATTATTAATATGATACTTCAATACACGTTTAGTCTTTATTTTACTATCTTAACAACACCAATATAAAATATATCGAATCAAACTAATTTAATTTAGATTATATTAAACAAAAAATTTGTGTGGTATACCATAGGTTATATACTAAATCGCTATAGAATTAACAAAATAGTAAATTAATAAAATTAATACTTCCTTTGTTTCATAATATATAATATTTTAGAGATTTATTTTTGTTGCAAAATATAAGATGTTTTCGATTTTCAATGTAACTTTTAGATTAACTTAATATTTGATTAATATTTATATTACGCATATTTATGATTGGTTGAACATTTTAAAAATAGTCTATGTATTTTACTTAAAATATTTTTTATTTTAAAATAGAGGAAGTATCAAAATATTATATTAACAAAAAATTAAAATAAAAATTTATCTGTAGTATACCACTTGTCGTAATCTAGTGCATTTTAAAATTACTGTTCTTTACTACTAGTGTAATTATGGATACAATAATGATTTCACTCACTAGAATCACGACCGGAGATTTTGTATATGGAGACAATTATGATTCATCCTGGAAACTAATGATGGGAAAGTTATTAAATTATATATTTCTCACTCCTTTTAGAGGAGAAAAAAGCCAAAGTGTATAGCCAAAAAGAAAGAATTGTAATGATACATCTGTATTTGATGACTTTAATTAATTTGCCTACGGCCGGAAAAAAATGTAAAAAAAATCAAAGCCACAAAATTATTTATTGAATTTTTTATACTTTAATTGTGAGAGTTATATAAAAAAAAGGGGAGTAAAGTTGGTCTTCTGTATGCATGCGTAGCAAAGCTTTCACCAATATCCATTTAGATACTTTCGAACATATTATACGCTCTCTGAAAGTCAAAAGACTTGCGATGTGTTTCTTCCAAAAACCAAAATTGTTTGCATTTTATGGATTGCGAATCTATAGCTGCCATGCTGTATAGGCCTGGGCGTTAGATATCGGCGGGATTCTAACATACTCATTCATGAACTTTTAAAGTTTGTTTTATCAAGATAATTTTTTTGTCATATTAAAATATTTAATTTTAATAAATAAATGTTGTATTAAAATATTTTATTTGTTTTCTTAATGATATATTTTCTTTTTTTAGATAACTAAACATTATTCATATTTGTTAAGATACATACTGATTGACCCATCTTTTTGTTAATCATTTCATAATCTCATTATAATTAACTAATTTTCTCAATTTAAACATGCCGACAATCAATGCAGAATCCATCATAAACCAATTGAAATGCATAAATAATTAAATCAGCAATAATCAAATAACCAGCAAATGTCACAAATAATTAACCAAGTCGAACCAATAAATCTAAACCGATAAACCAACAATCTAACAAGCATGCAGTTCAGCAATAGTTCCAACCAGCTTGTCGCGTGGAGGCCCAAAGCTTTCCCATATTTGTTTTGCAGACAATATCTTATTTGTTGATGCTTATGTGACACATATAAGAGTAATATAGAGGGTGCTGGAAAGATTTGTGTTGGGCGGATCAAAAGGTTAGTTTGGAGAAATCAAAGATAGTTTTCTCAAGCAATGTGAGTCAAGCCTTAGAAAAACTAGTTAGTGATGAGAGTGTAATTAAATCTACGCGAGATGTGAGAAAATATTTGGGCATGCCAGTTTTACGGAAACATATTAATAAAGAAACTTTTGGAGACTTCCTTAAGAAAATCTTATCACGGTTATTAGGTTGGAAAAGAGGGTGTCTGAGCTTTGCGGGAAGGCTGACCCTTACCAAAGTGTACTCTCGTTGATTCCAGTGCATGCAATGAGTATGATCTCTCTTCCAAAATCTACGCTTGCATCTCTTGACAAAATTTCAAGATCTTTTTTATGGTCAGCTGGACATAACAGAGGAAGCAACACTTACTAAGTTGGAAGATAGTTTTTCTCCCATACTGTGATGGAGGCTTGGGGATAAGGTATGCACCGTATATGATTAAAGACCTGCTAGTTGGGTGAAAGATAAGTGGTGGTTGTTACGAGCATTCTAGTATTTGGGCAAGAGTATTGCGAAGCAAATATATAGTGAGAGATGTTCATGATCATTTATGGATGGTTACTAAGAGTAATTGTTAGTCAACATGGAGTAGTGTTGGAGTTGGTATATGAAAAGTGGTGGTTCCATGTGTCAGGACCTGATGGGTTATGGGATATGGACACACGATTAAGCTATGGGCTGATAGGTGGCCATCTACTAAAGTACTAATGGAGGTTGCAACAGGGAGTTTACTAGTAGGAGCTGACTTTATTCGGGATCAAGAGCTATTACGTAAAGGTACATGCTATTTGTTCGATCAAAACAAATCTCATGTTCCAGACGATAGTATATTAAGGCTAAGGTTAGTGGTTCTAGATAATGTGATTGGGGCGCATCATCAGATTTCTTGGGGAGGTAGCTCGGATGACACTCCAAAATAAGATTACTCTATATTAAGTATTAGGACACTCCAAAATAAGATTACTCTATATTAAGTATTAGGACACTCCAAAATCAGATTTTGCAGTCCATCAGCCTACTCTATATTAAGTATTAACTAAGGATAACACTCCAAAATAAGATTTGAGCAAATTATTCCAACGAGTTTGGAAAGTGATTGCACTAGAGAGAATAAAAGTCTTCCTGTAGCTGAGAATGAATTGAATTATTATGACAAATATGGAGCGACAACGACGTCATCTATGTCAATCAAAAGTATGCCAGGCTCTAAATTTCTCTAGTCCCAGTGTTATTTTATAAAACAAAACCTAGATATATAGTATTTGCAAAAAGAAAGAATTAACATGTAAATTTTTTTTTGGACCCTGTGATCCTATGCTCTTGCACCCTCAACACATGTGCTAAGCCTGGCCTGATCAACAGTATGTCAGATTTGTAAAAGGGGGAGTGAGACTGTTATTCATATTCTTCTTGGCTGCCTAACCATGGAAGGTGTTTGGAATCCGTTGGTGCCTATTAAGAAGAGAAGAGAGTCTTTTGCTAAGTTACTTATCGAGTGGTTGTATGTGACTTTGAGGGACGATGACATGATGAGGGAAGGCACTTGGTCTACACTACTTGCAATATCTATTTGGTGGGGGTGTAAATGGTAATGTGGTAATTTATTTACATAAGATATTCTTAATTCATACCTCATTTATCTTAACACCATGCTGGTACACTAGTTTTACGTTCTTACACGAAACACATATATATATTTATATAGTCCTTGGAATTGCAAAATGATGCGGTACGAGACATTGAAATGAGAAGTTGGAAATAGATTAGTTTGAGTAAATAACGTGAAGGGAGTTGGGAAACGTAGGGAGGCACATGGCCCGGCATGTCGTGGGAGCATTAGGACAAGATTAAGGAAAGACGAGATCAACATGTAAGGGTGAAAATGAACAGAGCCCCCACCAAAATTCATCTTCAATCCCTAAATCCAGACATCTTTTGTTCCCATGTGCTTCTTATTTTAAATTTCACTGTCCCAACTCACTTCTGTCTCTCTTTCTCTCTCTCCCAAAATCCAATCTCATGGGAGAATTAAAAAAAAAACATTGACGCAACCTCTCTGCTTCTTTATTTGTCTGATTGTGCAATAACTAATTTACTTTTTTTCTTCATCTTGTTTTCCTTTTAGTTTTCAATGTTTGTTCTAGGACCACATCATCCACTACGATCTAACTTGTCGGATAGTGTTTATTTGGAATGCTGGATTATTATGTAATTGAGTATTAAACCCTAAATACGCTACAAAGCTACTACATTGAAATTTAAATATAGTATATACACGGGAAAAAAACTACTTCACACACTAAATGTATTCGGGTTGAGTACCACAATCTATCGTAAAAAAGGGACTCGTTTTTGATGGGTTCATACTTGGATATCAAGCGTGAGAGCTAATATTAAAACTAAATTAGCAAGACAGATTAAGGGAACTACTAAGACAATTAGAAGCGGTTGACAAAGGAAAAAAAAAAAGAGTTAATAAGAAGCTAAACAATAAAACAAATGAACGCCAAGGATCAAGAACGCCAAGGATCAAGAACGCCAAGGATCAAGTATTGATACGATGAAGGAAGAAGATGATCAAACAATGATGCAAGTACAATGTTTAATAACCATCATGTAACATGACTCGTGAGACACTTGAGTAGTATTAACCTACTCCTAGCGTTAATCAACTTTGCTAAACATTTAGCAGTTTCAAAAATGTACTTTATTTTCAACATTCCCTATAAAGTATTAGTATCAAGTTTCAGAAGTTCACAATTTGCCCTAACCCACTAAACACGAAGTGCTTATAAAAGATTCGTTCGAGAGTTTCAACAAACATGTTACATACATAAAAGAAACCAAACCTTGAAGATTTGATCAATTATTTCTAATCTAGCATTGAGATCATCTTATATGATCGGATAATTTAATCATAGATATCATTAATAATTAAATCATCCTAATATAACTTACCCAATATCCAATTTAAATACCAAATAAAACGCCCCTGATTGTCACTTTTTAGTAGAGTTCACGTTCTTTCTCGGCCCGTGAATCCACCCTATCCAATGATCGGTACACTACATCCGAAAAGTTTTTAAAACTTGTTTACCAATCCGACAAATCATCATTACACATAAGTTAAATTTACTGTACACGAGTCAATCTAGTTGATCCATGTCCACTTAAGCTTATTAGATTTATATTGACTCATTTACATTAAATTTAATTTCTCCTTAACAAATTGTAATTTTGTGTAAGTTTCTTGACGACGTTGTATCTATATTCCTATAAATTTATGTGCTCAAAACAAATCAATATAATCTAAACGAAATAGAGATTGAAACTTCTAGAGGAACTACACCTGATTTCGAAGATGACAAACCAAATCCTAAATGAGATATAACTTTAAGGGGAAGGGTCGGAATGGAAAAGAGTTTTTTCCTTGGTGCCTTAAACTTTTGGACTAGGTTCAAAGAAATAGACAACAAAGCAGTAGTGGAGTTTTTTTTTTTTTGGGACAAACTGAAGTTTCTATTTAAAGAAACGGAAACATTACATAAGGAGGGGAGCAAATCCCCAAGGTTTAAAAGATTACAAACAAAGATTTTTTCCAAAACCATTAACAAAGATACATATCAAATCAAGCAAAAGTTAGAGAGAGCTGTGAAACGCTAATAAGCGGCTTGAGACATGCGAGATCACGGTTGCTAGACTGATTATCATCGAAGAACTTGACAAATGACAAGGTGGTCACGGTCTTAAGACATTGTGACATTGTTAGAGGAATCAGAACCAAAGGTTTCACCGGAGCGAGGAGCACAAGCAGAAGCAATGCTATGGCAGGGATTCCATGGGTTGTAGGCCAGATAGTGGTGAAGGTGCTGAGAGTGGTTTGCTGTATATCGTCGGATGTTAATATTGGATTACAGGGCAATAGACCATAGAGCAACAACATTTCATAAATAGCACAAGGAAGGGTAGCAGAGACCAAAAGTTTCCAAAGAAGTATGATAAACCTTAGCAATCAATTACGAAGGTCAAAATTTTTTAAAGAAGTCAATTATGTTATTAAATTTTTTATAAAGATCAACTGTGTTATTTTACAAGAGTCAATTTGATTTTTTTTTCTAAATATTCAATTAATTTTAAAATTCATCAGGATCATTTGACCCCCTGTTTTAGAAATCACTAGGTGCTAGTAGGGCGGTCGGGGTGGGCCTAGCGCCTAGCGAGAAAATCGGAGATTAAACGGGAATTAATCGGAGACTAGTTTTAAGATTATTTTATTCAATTAATAGTAAATTAAAAATATATAGTACTAAATATATGTATAATTCTGTTTATGTGAAAAGAAAAATATCAAATAAAATATAAAATTATAGTATTGTCTTTAAAACTACGGTAAACACATAAGAACGTAATTTTAAAAAAAAAATACGATTTTAATTAAAATTTTGTACATTAGTTATTGCAAAACATCATAAACTCTTAATTTAAATATTTAAATAATAAAAATATATATATATATTTAATTTATATTCGGCTCCAAAAGTAATCGGTATATATAAAATTAAGCGGGAATTAATCGGATTAGATGGTATAATCGGATAATCGATGGTAGACGGGGATTAGTCATTAATCAAGGCAGAGAGGGTAGGCCTAGCAATTTTACGGGACATAATCAGTGCTAGGCGGGGATTTTTAAAACAGGGATATAACCCCTATGATTCTACATTAGCTTCACCCCTGCAACAAAGTTCAGAGACGAGCAATGAACTATGTCAATAATGTGTAACCTCGATAAATAAATATATTTCGTCAATTACAAATTATCTAATAAACAAATTCTGTGTCGATAAATTAATAATTTAATTGCTTTATAAATTTTATTTCTAAAATATTATTACTTAATATGTTTTTCTCTTTTTTTTTAATGAAAAATAGCACTCATTATTATTTTGTAGAGATTCTACTCTACGTAAATGAGTTCATACATTTATTAAATTATATAATACCGTCTATATATATATATATCAGCACTGTCTATTTTCTATTTAATTTTCAAGGGACAGATTGTCCCCAACATTAATTTTCTTCTGTTTATATTAATTATTTAGTTTCTTTAAGAGGACATTACAACGAGGGGGTATAGTGTATGTTCCCATTCTCATGACAAAGCGAAACAAAATACCGTTTAGACAAAAGTGCATTTGATTGTTAATTATACGCGGAATTACGTGCACTTGAGTGATATTATTTTTCTATAACTTCAGTGTTTGTTATCTTGAGACTATATACATAATATATATATAAATGTATCTATGTAGTTAATTTCTGAATTATATACAGATATGCATACATGTATAGACCACCTTATGCAAATACTAGTCGAAATATATAATACTACTTCTTTTGTATTGGCGGGATCAGAGATCTAATTATAAAAAAAAATTAGAAACATTCCATTATGGAGAAGCCAAAACCCACATGGGTAGTTGAAATCTTCAAGAACGACGTAATATTTTTATCTGTTTATTCTTCCAGTAACTCTTTATCGTCGTCAACCATGATAAATTAATTTACTCAATCTCATATGTGTCCTGCAATTATGCCTTAAAATCTTCGTTTACAAAACAGTCGATAGTAGCAAATATCTCCTATTCTCCTCTCACTTCATACCTCACTTTCTGATTTGATGGTCGTTGGTAGGTCTTAGTAAATAATTTCAATATAACGAAATACACAATATTGCAAACTGGCAAATTTTTTTAGGGGCGTTGCCTACCTGTGGGATACCCTCTCCCAAGAAAGATTAGTCTTAGATCCCTCCATAAGTCTAAGGATTTATTCTTTGAATTAACAAAAAAAAAAAAAAAAAAAAAGGAAATTTGCTTTCATTGCGCTTTAAAAACTATATACTATGGAAGAAGAAACCATGACATGCATTGGTAATTTTAAATAAAATTATCACACCTTCTTAAGACTTTACTCTATATTTGAAGATTATATAGTGAATGTGTTTAATTATTATAATTGAATATATGTTGTTAATGCAATTGCATATACGTGAGACAACTGATAAAGTTTAATAATCGAATTTGCAAACACTTATATGTGTCCAACCTTGTTTAAATCATCTCACCGAATATGATCTTAATACACTTAATATTTAACCTGCCGTCTAGCGTAACTCATTCCATCATATGACCGAATTATAATAATATTAAAACAAATTCATAGAATAAAATATTTTAAATAATTTGATTTTAAAAAATCAAATTAGTATGTTTATAATTTTTTAATATGGTAAATAATTTTCATATTATTAATAGGTCTGGATATTCAGATATCCGATTGGGTTCAGATCAGGTATTTTAGATTTTTGGATATTTCGGTGTGATAATTTTATTAAGAAGGTGTAACAATATTATTTTAAATATACAAAATAATCAAATATTTAATAAGTTGGTCTTTCAAATATATTACATAACTATAAATATATTAAACTTTTAATTATAGTATTATTAATTATATATTTAATTAATTTTTAAATAAAACTTAACTAAACTAAAAGAAAAAAAACCAAAACTTATATGCCATTGTGTTATGAAAGATTCAATAAAAACGAGCATTATACAACAAACAAAATAATGAAATAAAATAAATATAAGGTATAGATATGTTTTCTCTACAACAACATTATTATTATTTTTAATTACAATATTGAATATTTCGGATAAACATCAAATGCATCTTTTCTATCCCACCGTTGTCATTTCATAGGTGATAATCATGTTGTATATAACTAATATTGTAGTGATTTAACATTTTTGTAACGCAAGAGTTATCCTAATGTACTCGTATTTTAGGTGTGAAAAGACTTAAATTCTATTCACTCTAAAAATTAATATATTTTTCAAAAAATAATTAGTCTTGAAATCTCGATATATTTCGTTTGTTTAAGTCAAACACACAAACAACATATGTTATGCAATGATCCCACCCGTTTTTTCTTAATTCATTAAATATAATCTCATACTTATTAACTAACCTACCAAGTTAACCGAACCAACAATCAAGTAAATCATCAAATTAACCATCAGAAAGCAAACCAAATAATATAAAGCCATAACCAATAAACATACAATGCCAACCAAATAACCAGCATCCTAAACATCAGTTATAACAACAACTATTCCACAAACTAACGTCCTAACAAAAGCCATAATAGACCAATCACAACACTTGTTGCTTCTCCCCGATGGATCACCATCTCCCGCTATGGCATGGCTTAGCTCTCCAAAACAGTCATCTAAGGCCATATCAACACAGAGACACACATTCAAGATAAGACAATCAATCATACAATCACAAAAAAGAGATCTCAACGTTTAGATAAACCATAGTTATGCACTCACCTTTTCAACAAGAAGATCTGAAAAAAAAACAGTAAAAACAAGCCCCATAATAGCCTTCTCACTCTTTCACAGCCTCATATCACACCTCTAAATATAACTCTCTAGAAAACGACACAAAAAACTTCTCTTCTAATCACAGAAACACTCTCAGGAACTTTCTCTCTACGCTTTCAAAAAGGAGACAAAAACGGCTAACCAAAACCCTAAACATCAACAACCCCTTTTTACAACAAACTGTAGGATTTTCCAAATCCAAATCGAGCCAAACCAGCGATAGAAAAACTAAACCAGACAGCCACCAAATAACAAGCATCCTAAACATCAGTTATAACATCAACTATTCCAGAAACTAATATCCTAACAAAAGCCATAACAGACCGGTCACAACTCACAACACATGGTGCTTCTCCTCGATGGATCACCATCTCCAGCTGTTTATGGCACGACTTAACTCTCCAAAACAGTCATCCAAGGCCATACCATCACAAAGACACACATACAAGACAAGGCAATAAATCATACAATCATAGAAACATAGATCTCAACGCTTAGCTAAACCAGTATTATGCACTCACTTTTTCAACAAGAAGATCTGACAAAGAAAAGCAAGAACAAGTCCTATAGTAGCCTTCTCACTTGATCCCAACCTCGTATCAAATCTCTCCAGAAAATAGCACATAATGCTTCTCTTCTAATCACAGAAATATTCTTAGAAACTCTCTCTCTTCACTTTCAACAAATAGACGAAAAAAACTAATCACAACGCTAAACATTGACATTCCCTTTTTATAACAATTCCTAGGATTTTCCAAACCCAAATCAAGCCAAACCAGCGATTTAAAAACTAAACAGACAACTGTAAAATTAGTTGTGTTGACCGAAGCTCTCCTTAATGTTGATCAACACCCACCCTACTTTGCAAAATCGAATAGCTAGATATATAATGTGTTACTAGGTTTTACCCCGTGGTACACCACGGGTCTACTATTTTGTTGATATATATACTGTTAGCGGTTGTAAGTAGAGTTTTGTAGAAACTCTTGATTCGCAAGTTGAGAATATATATTTTACGATTTGTTAATTATGATTTAGGAATGAATGATCTGACATATTCTTATTATGATTCTCAATTGATATTATTGGATTAATAGTGTACATTTAAAATTAATAAGATCTTACCAAATATGTAATCGGTTATTAAACGCAAATTACATATTTCTTAAGATGTATTCATCTTGAATTAGTTGCTATATTATAGGGATGTCATTAAGAGGATGTGATTACATAAATTGGATTATCAATTCTTTTTGTCAAACTCGGTCCTAAAAATTCGGCATGCAAATTAGATATTTCCTAAGATACAATTGACATTATTTGACATTAATTGGATGTAAATAAGTATGCTATGGATTTAAAACGGCCCAAAATATTCGGCAATCTTAAGGAGGATCCAGATAATTGAATCGGTTATAATTTTACTTAAAAATCCGACCCGAAGTTGGCAAAAAGTGATGGCACCCTATTGTATTCCAAAAATGTATTCCAAGCTCTATATGTGGGTATACTTGTTTGGTTACAAATATCCTAAGACAATTTTTAATATATATCCGTTTATAAAAATTTAAATCACATTATATACTGAAAAAAATCTAAAATTTTATTAACTTTATGTATTGAATAATAATTAAAATAATTAAATATAAAATTAATAAAAATGAAAGGAGAATTATATTTTAATATAACAATTTATTTAAATTAGATAGATATATTTTAGGAAATTAATATTATCAAATAAGGAAATCATTGTGTTTGGTTGTAAGAATTATAAAAAATTTAGTTGGAACTTGTTTGGATACAGAGATAAGAAATGATGGCACAAAAATGTACTCCAAAAATGTTAAGATAGATACCTATTTCCAAATTTTTAATTTATGGATGATAACACATTAAATAATTGTAATATAATACAATTGTTATTTTCATCTTAAATTTACTAAAAATAAACTTTAGGCCGTGTTGTAGCACCTAAAATACAAATTTTAATAAATGGTTTAAGACTTTAAGTTCTTCTTATGTTTTTTAAGGGAAACGGTGACAAATATCTTTATATCTTACTAAAAATAGGTTTCAAATAATATGTATATGTACATATATGTTACGTTGCGAAATTATAAACTCTGGCTGGATACATAATTAATTACATAACCCTGGTCGTACACATTAAATTTCAGCAGTTGCACCAACAACTGAGTAAAGGACAAAAAACTATAAAATTTTGCCATCTGCTATTTAAATCATTACAATATTACTAGTAAATGATGTGGAATTCGACAAGAATGAAAACATAAAATTAAACTCACTAGAGACAACTTTTATTTTTTAAAAATATAAAATAGACTTGTATCACAATCATATGAAAGATGATGAAACAAATTTGCATTATTATCTTTTTTAAAATAATAGAAAATAAAACCTCAATTCGTTGACCCTTCACTGTCCTCCAATGGCGGCCCCTACGCCGTTGGCCTTGCCTCTCTCTCTCTCTCTAGAAAAGCTCAAATAGCCCAGCAAGCAAAATAGTCCAAAAAGAAACAAGATAAGAAGAAACCAAACTCGCAAAGAAACAAAAAGGAAGGAAATTTTTAAGTTAGGAAAGAAAAAAAAAAAAAATCTCCTTTTTAACACCTCATTCCCTCTTTCTCCGGCACTCTCTGTATAACGAAAAACGAGACCAAAGAAGAGAAAACTCTAACTCTCCTTTTTGTGTGTTTCTCTCTTTCTTTTTTGTTTTTTTTTCCGACAATGGAGGAAGAAAGTAGCAGCAGCTGGTTCATTCTTGTTTTGTCTATAATGTTCAGTCTTGTAATAGTGAAGGGTATGTCTCTGTTATGGTGGAGACCAAGAAAGATCGAAGAACATTTCTCGAAACAGGGGATTCGAGGTCCTCCTTATCACTTCTTCATCGGAAATGTTAAAGAACTTGTTGGAATGATGCTTAAGGCTTCTTCTCATCCTATGCCTTTCTCTCACAATATTCTTCCTAGAGTTCTCTCTTTTTACCATCACTGGAGAAAAATCTATGGTTAGTTCTTGTTTCCCCCTCCCCCCCCCCCCCCCCTCTCTTCCTCAATTTGCTCTGTTTTTTTTGTTTTTTTCTCAGATTCAAAACACTACTTGTTATGGTTACTCTGTTTCTGATTTGTTAGATTTTGGTTAAAACTTTATTGACACTCCTTGGTTCAAAGTTGAAGCATAAGATTTTTCTTAGTAAATATATTTATCAAGATTTTGTTTTAGAGTTGCCTCTTAATTTTGGGTTTATTAGTGAAAGATTTTTTTTTTTTTTTACTTTTTTTTGTGTTTTGGAGTTGGAACCTTTGTGATTTGGTCCGATTCTCTGTGAAATGCAACAGAGTGTGTTTTCATGTCAAGCAAAGCAAAAAGTTTTTGTTTTATTACACAATTTTTTTTTAATAAAAAAAGGACATTTTATTAATTTATCTGTGTTTGTTTTGTCATGATCAAATTATGATGTCAGTACTTTGATGTGAAAAAGGAGGCTGTGTGTTCTTCTTCCCCACTCTTTCCTCACGGGCTTAGTCATCATTTTCCCTCTCTGCTGTTAACTCTTGTCTTCTTTCTTATTAGTCTATTACAAAAAGGAAAAAAAAACGCTAATTCGAAAGATGAAAATTTTGGTTGCTGTGCAGTAAATTAAATAGCACCAATGTGGTAAATTATGAAAGAGCAATTAGTGCATTAATAGCAACAGTCAGTGACCATACCCTCTTTTTTGTCTAAGAGGGAGGTATTCAACTGATATTTTAAAAGATTCTAAAGTATTCTTAAAATCACTTGTTATTCAATTGTTGATTTTAAAAGATTTTTTAAAATCCTATGTTATTCAACTTGGATTTATGTAAAATCATTTAAAATAATCTAAAATCTCTTGTTATTCAATCAGTTATTTATAAAACTTACTTGAAATCTACTGTTATTCAAAATATCACAACTTTAAAAAAATTGAGATTTTGAATGATTCTAAAAGACTTCTTTTTTGTTTTCTAGTTAAAAAATACCATCTCAAAATCATACCTTTTGAGATAGAATTTTAAAGGATTTGATAAAAAATAAAAAAAAATCTACGACACAAGACACTTGAGAGCTTTTATTTCGAAATTGGTTCCCAAACAAGGTTCTCGTTTCCTTTTAGTTCAGAATCAATTGTAACAGTCGACGAGCTAACTCCACCAACAGCTTGGTCAAAGTAGAGAATCAGTGGAACAGAACCCGTCTCAGAACAAAAAGTAGTGACGTTAGAAGGAGAGCCATTCAAGCACCCAACTCCAAATAGAATTACACTGGAACCAGGTGAAGGCCAAGAGGAAGTGAGAAGAGGAGACACAGATGGTAAAACCAACCACTTTGGTCATCTGGGTCCGTAAAAATAGCTTGATGTACAATTTCATACTCATCAGGAATCTTTTTCTCTGGCATAAATCCATCAGCCATGTTCCATCAGAGGTAACTTTGGTTCGAGGCATGTGACTATCAATCTAACGCTTCGGTTTCTTAAAAAACCAAAAATATTTTTGAACATGTAAATAGAGTTCCCATATAATTGAGATGTAAAATATGTTAAAATCACCCAAAGTTTAACCATCAAATCTCATAGAATCACATTTCATTTCCTTTTTTAAAAATATAAAAACTCTAAACACAACCAAATCTCCTTAAAACTCACATAAATCTTCCAAAGTCCTAAAATGTTAAAATCCTACCAAATCCTTTAAAATTTAAGTTGAATACCCCCTCTAAGTTCCCAAGTTGAGGATCTGTTCATGTTTTACAGCTTTTCTTGTCATCTAATTAAAAAAAAAAACCAATTTATTTAATTTTCAGGTGCTACATTTCTGGTATGGTTCGGTCCAACTTTTCGGTTAACCGTAGCTGATCCCAATCTGATCCGAGAGATCTTCTCTAAGTCTGAGTTCTATGAGAAGAACGAAGCTCACCCTTTGGTTAAACAACTCGAAGGCGATGGACTTCTTAGTCTCAAAGGGGAAAAATGGGCTCATCATCGCAGAATCATTAGCCCTACTTTTCACATGGAGAATCTTAAGTTGCTTGTGCCTGTGGTGTTAAAGAGTGTGACCGACATGCTTGATAAATGGTCGGACAAGTTATCCGAAAACGGTGAAATTGAGGTTGATGTCTATGAGTGGTTTCAGATTTTGACTGAAGATGTTATTAGTAGAACAGCTTTTGGAAGTAGCTATGAAGATGGCCGAGCAATTTTTCGACTTCAAGCTCATCAAATGCTTCTATGTGCCGAAGCTTTTCAAAAAGTCTTCATTCCAGGCTATAGGTAACAAAATCAACATCAATTTTTGTTTTCTTTGTACCGGTCTTGTTAGCTAATTTATAAGTTTTAATTAATTTGATTTAATTTCTTGATAGATTTTTTCCGACAAGAGGGAATCTGAAGTCTTGGAAGTTAGACAAGGAGATAAGGAAGTCGTTGTTGAAGCTGATAGAGCGGCGTAGAGAGAGCGTTGTTGACGGAGACGGCGAAGAATGTAAGGAGCCAACGGGTAAAGATTTGTTGGGATTAATGATTCAAGCAAAGAATGTGACGGTTCAAGACATTGTGGAGGAGTGTAAAAGCTTCTTCTTTGCCGGGAAACAGACAACTTCTAATCTGCTTACGTGGACGACCATCTTGCTATCCATGCACCCAGAGTGGCAGGCCAAAGCACGTGATGAGGTCCTCAGGGTATGCGGCTCACGTGATGTCCCTACCAAGGACCATGTCGTTAAGCTTAAAACGGTGCGCTTTCTCTTTCTGTCTTTGCTTTGTTATCTTTCAATTTCGGAAGTATATCATTTATTACAAAATTAAAAATGCCAATATGTGATATAGTTTTCGTTACGTTAATCGTGGCCTTTTTGTCGCCTAATCTATAAATTTTATAAGGCTAAATTCTTACATATATCAAGACAAGATTCAAGGGCAAAAGAGTAATTGAACGAAGAAGATATGTTAATATTTTTTTTTACCTCTCTACCAATTTTGCAGTTGAGTATGATCTTGAACGAGTCACTAAGGTTGTATCCACCAATAGTTGCTACAATTCGACGCGCTAAATCGGATGTGAAGCTAGGAGGGTACAAAATCCCTTGTGGCACGGAGCTTCTTATCCCAATCATAGCGGTCCATCATGACCAAGCCATCTGGGGTAACGATGTGAACGAATTCAATCCAGCTCGGTTTGCAGATGGAGTGCCGCGTGCTGCCAAACACCCCGTTGGCTTTATACCGTTTGGCCTCGGAGCTCGAACATGCATTGGTCAGAATCTTGCTATACTTGAGGCCAAATTGACACTCGCTGTAATGATCCAACGCTTCACCTTTCACTTGGCTCCTACTTACCAGCATGCACCTACCGTCCTTATGTTGCTTTATCCTCAGCACGGTGCACCAATCACCTTCCGGAGATTAGTTGACCAATCATGAGGAGGATCCCTAAGAGCCTTGAAAGAAAAAGAGCTTTCATAACTGACATGCTCTTTTGTTACGTTGTCGTTTTTAACCTTCATAAATATATAGTTTTAACTTTCAAACCATTGCTTTTTTTTTTTTTCATTTCATTTTTCCCTAAAATTTATTATGGTTTTCAACTTCATATGGTTTTCCATTATGCTGCTACGGTGGTGATTATTTTTTTTTTTTCTTTTTTAAGTCTAGGAGTAGGAACAAGAGTTACATCAAAAATAGAATTAACAATTATGTTAAAAAATTGCTATCAATTTAGTATTTTGTATGTATTTGTAACATATAATATAAGGGTGTAATTTCAACACATGTTTCGTATCATCTTGTGTGGGAGGATGAAATTTGTACAATTTTCGTTGTGGTTTTTATACACTAATTTTGGTATTCTACTTATTTTAAGCTAAATAAAACCTTTTTAAAAAAAAATACAGGAATTACTTAATTTTTGCTAAAATCGATAAATGACGACTAAAATATTATATGTTACAAAATCCATAACACAGAGTCACAGAGTTCCATTCAGTTCACTTGTTCTATAAAACCTTATGATGAGTCTATATATAAGTAATGTTATCCATCTGTATTCATTTACACAAATTGTGTATCTCTCTGCTTATCTATCTAATTAACCGCCTCTATGAAGTGTCAGAATGTTCTGACTGCGAATTCTCAGCTGAGCTTTGGCTAGCTTTAAATTAGTCTTACAAGTGAAGTAAAATACTAAAATGCAGCGCTGTTTTAAGAGTAGCTAAGAATGTGTGGATGTTCTTCCCAAAAATAGCGTTCGATGATGTTGCAATGATCTACGGCCACTTCTCCTATCAGTTTGTTAACAGTTAACTACAAGGGTGCCAAAAACTCTTTTGCTGAACAGATAGAGTCTTGGGAAGAAAAGGTGTGAACTTATGATAAACCAAACTCCAGAAATAGACAACAAAAGTAATACAAAAGAAACATCCATACTATAGAAGATCTAAAGCCAACATTAGGAAAATAAAAACCAAAACTGAAACTCAAATAGAGAAAAAGAGTACTCGAAAACTTCATAATAGGTTCCAACAAGAAAACAAAAGACTCAACTGAAATAACAAAAGGTTCCTGCAATGACAAGGAAACATAAGACTCAACTGAAAATAACAAAAGACTTGTTTTTTTCTTTTTTTCCATCTTGAATGAATATATTTCAGGGCAAGTCAAATCCGGAACCTCATAAAGAAAAAATCTCTTTGGGGTTCGTTCTTGACTCCTCCCCTTTTGAAGCTCTCCACCGATCTTCCACACAACCAGTCTTACTCTTTCTTCCTTGATTCAATCTTCCATTTAGCTTACTTTCCTGTAAAAAAAAAAAGACAAAACAAAAACGTCATCAGCACCTTAATTGTGTAGCAAGTATTAGATAACTACTAAGTTTGTTTATGAAATAGATTCAATAGATTACCGAGTTGAGGGTGTTGCAATATGTAAAGGAAACAAATCTTTGATCCTCATCACGGTTGCACGAATCAGTTTCTCAACGGATTTAACAGAGCTAGTACTCAGCTTACCCAAAGGAACTTCTTCAACCAGCATCTGCAAGGAAACGGTCAGGAGTGATCCTCCTCCGTTTCCTCCAGGTTGATCACCGATACCATCCGGCAGAATAGCAAAACCGGAAGGCAGGAGAGCCACATAGTCAGGGTCTGTACCTGCATAGAGAACACCCTCTATTGATGCCGTATCAACAGGCGCATAGATCACAAATGAAGCTGTTGGATCAGTAAAGGTCTCTTGAATCATCATCTTCTTTGTCTGCCAAGTGCTTTTGTTCTGTAACTAAAACAAACATCGGTCACATACCAAAAGATTAATAAAAAAAAAAAAGAATGCATGTTCAAAACACACAACTTAGCTATCTATTTACCCTGAGTAAAGTTGCACAGTTCCTGCTGTCTCTCCCATTTGCAATCTCTGATATCTTCTGCAGAATCCATCCATTGCAGAGGACATCCCACTGCAGATACATATCTCAAAACATGTTACATTAAAAAGTCACTGAAAGAAAAAGAAAAAAAAGAGAAGTCTTGTCCTAAATTATAAGTATACATTGGCTCGATGATCCTCATTTCTGAGGAAGTCAAAGACAATGGTAGGAGGAACAGGAACCCAAAACGAAGTGGATGCAGAAAGAACAACACCAGGAGGCCTTCCTGGCTCAATCAGGTTCTTCATTTTCATCACTCTGATATCCTTTCCTCCTACACCAGAACATGTAGACCCCATCGAATTAGTCAGCCCAATAAAGAAGGTTTTTGCGATCCGATGAGCTAGTTTCAGGATGCTCATCTTTCCATGGTCCGTTAGCGCTGCACCAAGTCACAAAACTCTCAGAATGGCTAACAAAAAGAAACACTTTGCCCAAAACAAAGAAACACATTTCTTTGAGTAGTAAAAAAAATACCAAGGTGATCAGCCGAATCCACGGATTGAAAATCTGTAGTGACGATGCAATTGCTGGCAAGCCTCTCGCACTGGCGTTCCAACGTTGCAACCCAGCGGTTAGCAGCAAAAGCTTGACCAGTACTGATGAAGTGCTTGAATATGTTTTGATTTGCTTCTCTGTCATCTACTTCCACATGCTCAACCCATGTTACCTTTTTCCAAACCAGCAAAAACAATCATTAATTAATGTATAAAACCATACACTAAATAATTTAACCATAATGAGACAATAGGTTACCTTTGAGTAACCACTAGGGATTTCTTGAATCAAGCATCCAGAGGGTCTGCGGCGACATTTCATGTGGATATTTGGAAACAGATGGTCGATGGAAACATCCACCACCGCCCACAAATTATCTCCTTGCTGTTTACAGTAGCGGACAAAGTAGCTTTCGCGGGTTGGGACTAGCGGCGAAAGCTCTTGGTACTCAGCAGTCATCTATGGATAAAGAACAACATTTGGTTACATCAAATATGGTTTCACTTTTGTTTTAGAAAACTCCCCTGTAGATTATATCAAATGTATAAATAAATAAATAAAGTAAAGTAGAAGAATTACGATTTGAAGAGCTCCATTGAAGTTTCCAGCAACATCAGGCAAAAGTTTTTCATGAGTCATGGCTCTACCAACCATTCCGACAAACATTGTCGACCACAGATTCTGCCAATATATAGATCGTTACTTGAAGGATTAATTACGATCATATAATCTGATATAGTTATATGAATTCAGTTTACCGCTTGCATGAGCATCTCAACAACGCCAGTAGGATTCATTGGCACGATCGCGGTTTCCCTGGATGCCTCTATTCTAAACCCACTAAGTCTAGGCCCGAGACCCGTCCGAAACGTCCTTTTGTATCCAATCATGTTTAAAGCTAGGTTTGTGCCATTAACTCCTCGACTCCACAGTGGTTCAACCACTTGAGCCATCAACAATAGCTCCTCCATGGCTCCAATTGCCAAATCTATGATCATTGGCTTATCAGCATCTGCCGGTCCAGTGATTCCCCTAGAGAGGTTTCCTCCATTTCCATACAATTCTCTTCCAGTAGATGATCCCGCCCCGAACTCGAAAGTTGAAGGACGATGAAAAGGCCGAGGAGACATAGCCGGATTGTTTATTACCATTGTGCTGGTAAATCTTTCCGCCAGAGCAGTCAATTCATTGATCTATAGAACCCCAAAAACAAGAAATACAACTTGTTTAATAATTTCTATATGTAATATGTATGCGTCATTTATTATAAATAACTTCTCTAATATATGTGTTTAACTATGGAAATTGTAGTGGTCAGTGTGTGTGTGTGTGTGTGTGTGTTCACATCTAGTACCTCGTCATTTAGCCGAGCGTTTACGATCCGAAGATGATGTTCTTCCAAGGACATTTCGCCAATTGCAGTTTGGCCTCCACACTTAGGGCACAAGGCTAAAAAAACAGCTTCTCGGAACCGTTGGTTTTCAGAGCTAAGCTTGTCGTTCAATGACCAAAGTCCTATGTTCTCACAATGTCCTTGATGATTCTGCAAAACAAAAACAAAAAAAGGTTCTTAATAATATTTTAAACTAAATAAATTGACTAACTAAGCAACAAAAGTAATGAAGTTTTTTTTTTTGGTTTTTAAGTGAAAAAAGAACATTACTGAAGGAAGAAATGTACATGTGAAAATTGCTTGACCTAATGTTTAGTAATATGTGTTTCACACGTTTCAAAACGATATAATATTCTCTTACGAAGTCAGATAACCCTAATATCTTAAAAACTAGATTTCTAATTCAACATATACAGTAGTTATGAGGAATCACAATCTTAATCAATCATGTCTATATAGATACATTAAATACAATATGTGTGAGATGGTAACAAATTCTGTATGTACCTTGTTTTGAGTGCGTTTATTCTGGAACCAAAATTTGATCTGCATAGGTTTTAAACCCAATTGACGGCCAAGAACCTGCCTTTGTTTGACATCTGGGTGAGGACACTCTCTGAAGAAACTATTCAACACAAAATAATAATATATAAAAAAAAAAAGAGAAATGATTATATATAATTTATTATTGATCTAGCTAGATAATATTATAAGTTGAGTTATATATAAAAGGAAAAGAAGAAGAAAATTACGCTTCCATCTCCTGAATCTGATATTCGCTGTGACGATTGTATTTTTTTTTCTTACGAGGAGGACCTTCATTGCTTCCCATTGCTTCTTCACGATTGTCACTTACAGTCTTTGCACTGTCGATTTCTTCAGCTCCAACACCAGCTCCACCATCAGTGTTGTTCATGACATTGTTCTCCTTGTTATCATTGTCTCCATTGTTACCCACTGGTACCATGTTTGACTCGGACATTTTTGCTCTTTCGATTTCTGGAAGATCTAATCATCATAGTTGTAAAAACGAAAATGAGTTTACAACAAATTAAAATCATAGTAGAGGGATATCAAATTATAGGAACTCATTAGATCTAGAAATTAGGGCTTGTGGCAAAGGTTTATTCATATGTTTTCCTTTGTCCTTAAAATGATAAGAATCAAAAGGATTTCTTTATGAAATTGGGTTTTTTTTTTGGATTTAAACAGTCACACACACACACACTCCCTTTCACTAAATTGATTACAACAAAAAGTTAGCTTTTCAAAGTCAAAATACTTTTTTTCACAGATCTTGAAATAAAAGGTTAACAGACAAAAAAAAAAAATATATATATATATATATATATATATATATAGAAAACTAATCGAGGGTGATTGTTGGAACAAAAAAACCGACCAGTAGAAATCAAAGACAAAAAAAAAACACAAAAAATAACGCAATCACACATCACAGTCAGCAGATTGACAAAAAATTAACACAAACCAATGAATAAATTAAAAAAAGCCCTAACCAACACATCAACACTATGAACTCTCCGAAACTATTTCAAGAGTCACAGTATGAATCAAGGCAAAACAAATGTTTTTTAGAAGTTTGATTTTATCAGCAATTGTTTTGTTTTATTTTAGGGTTTCACGATTTAAAGAGATCTACATTATAGAACAAGGAGGAGTTGTTAAAGCCACTAAAATGACCATAAGAAGATCAAAGAATACGATTAAATTACTTTAAATTTAATTAAAAAAAAGTAAAATTATTAATTAGATTTATATGTATGTTTATAAAGTACTAGCACTGAAATTTATCTTTTTTTTCCTTTAGAAATATAATCAAATTTTGGAAATGGGCAGAAAAGCCATGGTATCATATATGTATACCGACCAGCAAAAAAAAAACAAATTTATGTGATATATTAAAATTTTCCCATTATTTTGTTATCATTGTTGTATTTAATTGTTCGAAACCATTTATATATACATTTTTAAGTACATTTTGGGTTCTACCTTTATATTTGTAAAATTTTATTTACAAAATTAATCTCTAAAAAAAATTCAAACATAGCATTACTTTAGATTTTGTATTCTAAATATTTTAGATTTCATTCCAACTAAAAAAATTACAGCAAAATCAATATAAAAACATAAACTATGATATATTTAACCACACCTTCTATTATGTTTTAAAGATATTCTATCTCTAAATTATTTGCAAACAAAGAAAAAAATAATTTGATTCCCATTTTGTTTTTCAAAACCTGTGAACTTTGATTTTTAACGTAAGAAAAACTTCGATTCATATTTATTTAAATATTATAATTAATATATAAACTTAATAAAAAATTTAAAATATTATGAATATGTAAAATTAAAACATAATTAAAAAGAGTTTAAGATACTATATAATATGGTTATATAGTAAATGAGTTATAGAGAGGACATGTTGAAATTAATAAAATATCATTAAATTTGTGCTAACACGGATTAAATCCTCATTTAATTATTTATTAACACGATTAATATTAGAATATTTTACATATAAAATTAAGTTGATTTAACTAAGATTGTGTAAAATAATTATATCGTTAGGAAAAATGTGACTTAATCATAGCGTATAAATGACTTATTATATATTTAGATCCCTTATTTTTTATAATAATTAAAAATCAAAATAGATTCTCAAACACTAAACAAAACAAACTAAATATAACAAACAAATAGTCATGAAGTATAGTACGAGTTAAAAAATTAATATACACATTTAGCCACATAAACGGCCGGAAAAATTTAGTTATTCCTCTATTTACAAAACATCCAATATTTAACAAACAAATACAATATAAAAATAAATAATAATAAAAATTATATGCACGTGCGGTGTACATCGGCTTAAAATCTAGTATATAATTAAGAACATAAACATAAACAAAAAAAAACAACCAGAGAATCCAGTGATACCTTTGAAAGGTTTTGGATGTGTTAATAAACTCAGAAGAATCAAATCTTTTAAGCTTATTGTTCCTTTGTTCGCCTGATCTATCTCTCCACCTTTTTTCTACAAACGAAAAGGAAAAAGGAAAAAAGTTATAAATCCATAAACAAAGCACAGTCCCAAAAGCAAGATACATCATAAGAAACCAAATCATCATTTGATGTATATAATAGATACAACTACGACGAATTTGATCAGAACTCGGTAATTTTACCAACAAATGGAATTGTATAAAATCAGTCAAATGAAAAAGGATGAAATCTAAGACATACATGCTAATAGGATACTATCTATGCTAGGAAATAGGGGCTTGGTCGGAAATCAACCAATGGTTTTTCGAAGCGGTTTTGAGGTGAGTCAGTGGTGGTGAGAGTGCAAGTGAATTTTATGGGTTATAGAGACACATATTTATAGGTCGAGAGGGAGACACTTACTTTACCCTACACGCTCGAAGGAAACAGAAGCAAAAGATAACGTCAAAAAAAAAGAAAAGAGAAGAAAACAAATATGCTTCTATCTTTTTATCCGTGTGTCACAATGTAATTGGTTTTCCATATACTGTTTTGTATAATTACATAATAGTAATTAAATAAGTAAATAGCAAAATTTAGTTTTTTCTCCATTAAAAGATAAAATTCAGTCTCAATTTGAAATGTAATATTGCTAACCTTTTTGGTATTTTCAATTTGAGTCCTTTTTGAATTTTTACTCTTGATCGAAACCATGATTTCTATAAAAATATCATGCTTATATATATGGTATGAGTCAAAGAGAAAAAATGTAATATAATTTAACTTTTTTAGATTTAAAATTCATAGTGACAATGATCCTAAATTACTTTTAAAACTTTCTTGTCATTTTAGTCTTATATCTCACAATTATACATATTTGTCATCAATTAATTTTTGTATGTTAGAAGATACATAATATTAATCAATCTAGTCAATAATGATATTTTATATGGTGTAAGATGTACATAATAGATATCATAAACGATAAATCTATGCTTGGATCTACCCATCGTTTAGTATACAGAGAGTGAAATATGGAAGAAATTTTAAAAAAAAAATCCATAGTATAATTATTGACTAGATTGATCGCTAATATTTGTTAAATATATTTAAAAATCAATAAATGACAATTTCGTAATTTATTTAAGTATTTGTAATAGCTAGTCAATGCATTATCTAACATATCCTAAAAAAATAATTGGTCATCAGTCAACTATTTTCTTAACATAAATATATAAATTCTAGTCGTTGGTCATACAATCCATTTTAGCTATCTTACCTTCTAATGTACATTTGGCTCGGAAAAAAATAAGAAAATTTGTTAGAATTATCTTTTTTGATATACATTTTTTCAAAAATATTTCATTTTTTGCTATTTTCATTTTTGACCTTTTTTAATTTTTAATGACCATTTTATCTTTACATAAAAAATATTTTAATTAATAAAATAAAAAACAAAATTTTTCCGCCAACAAAATTCTCGACATATTTTTCCGCCAAAAAATTTTTGTCAAGAAAAATTTGACAAATAAAACCTTGTAAAAACTTTGTAAATGCCATATAAAAACTTTATAAAAACTTTTTAAACACCGTTTAAAAACCTTGTAAAAGCGTTTATAATTTTTTAAAAGGTTTTTAAAAAGTTTTTAAAAGCATCATCAAAGTTTTTATAAGGTTTTTTAAAGGTGTAAATTTCAAAAAAATTGGCGAAAAAATCCAATCTTTTAATTTGTGGGGGAAAATTTTTCATTATTTGGCGGCTGTACATTCTTGTTGTCACTCAATAAAAGGGTAATTTGGTCATTTTGTATATAAATATGGGTAGTTTTGAAAATAGTCAATATAGAGAGGTATTTTTAAAAAGATACATGCAAAAAGGGGTATTTTTGAGAATGCCCCAAAAAATAATCATATTAGTCAAACTTAAGATAATTACTTAAATTTATAATTAAAAATTAAAAAAATAATGTGAAATTGACCAAATAAATATTTGATCCATTGAAATTAAACCATCGTTGATGTAATATCTCGGTTTCAGGGACATGCATAGAGGTTAAAAATAATTGATTTGACCACCTATGTCAATAAAGTGAACTTATCTTTTCGGTCAAGGATCATTAGAGAACTCCAGAGTTAAGCGTGTTTGAAATGGAGTAGTCTTAGGATGAGTGAACTTCTGGAAAGTGATTATCGGAACTGTGCGAGTGAGGACAAAACACAGGGAAATATTATGTGGTGATTTGTAGAGACAATAAACAAGTCTTTAAAGCCTTCCGGACTTAGCAAACCGACCATCGAATTTGGATGGGCTCACGGGCCTAGTGAGAGAACGTGAGGTCCAATAAAGAAGCTGGGGTGAGGGTTGACATAGGGCCCACTAAAAAGTGGCGGTCAGGGCGTTAAAGTTGACCTTTTAACTCGAGATACAAATCAAAGAAAATTATTAATTATATAAAATTATTTGATTTGATAAAATTTCCAAACTGAAAATGATATTTGATTAAAAATCTCTATATAATTATTTAATCAATGTTATTAGAAGTTTAACCCTATTATCATGTGTCATATTACAAAAACTGCAATTATATTTAACAATATTTTTGAAATAAAAGAAAACTTATATTTTTTTTTAAAATAATAAAACAATATTTTTGAAATTATTTAACAAATTATTGTTTCATAAATCTTAGGAAACAATAACAAATTATTTACAACAATAATAAAGATTATTTTTATTTATAAAACTAAGATTAAATATTTGCATCTTTAAACATTTTAATAATGACAGATATATTTTAAAACTAATATACAACATTGCTTATATTTAAATTATTATATCTAATTATTAATTATTTTTTTTATATTCCACATCAACGCAGTGACATCTTATTAAAATCTATAAAATATAAAAATATATTTTATTTATTATAATATAGACAACTAAAAAACATAAATAAAAAAAGGTCAATACGGGTTTTGTTTTATTTTCTGGATTTTACCAAATTTATAAAATTCACGGATATGAATATTGTATCATGTACTCAAGACGGTTTGAAATCAAAGTATGAAACTAAGTAAAATCAAATGTAAAAGATTATAAAATTTATAGAGTAAATCAAATAAAAATTCTTCTATTATTTTATAACTAAGAAAATTACAGTCAAGTTTATGCAAATATTTTTCAGTGCTATATAACACGGATAAATATATATATATATATATATATATATATTAATTAATATTTAATTTACATTGTTCTATTACCTGGTATTGGTAATTTTCATTTTTTACTGTAGTTTATTTGAAGCAAAATAATTACATTGTTTCATAGCTATTCACGGTATCTCGCACCGCTCACACTTGGTTACGATACTATAAAGATCTTTTTTGGCTGTAGTTCATTTAAACAAATCAATAGTGCAACTAAAGCCCAACTGAAATAATTATTTTTGCAAACCAACTTAAGACATAGTTAATATATCTTGTTAGCCTCTCCATTGGTAACGGACAGCTAAATTCACATGCGGATCCAGAAAATTCTTTAACCTGTGTCAAATCATTAATGGAGTGTTACAAAAGAAAATATGGTGGGTTCAATAATAGCAAACCTTTAAGAAAAAATTCAAATGAACGGTGGGTCAATTGAACCCCCTTTTTCCTTAATCGGTCTACCAGTGGCTAAATTAGTTTGTGGCCGTAACGTTAAACTATTTTGATTACAGCCAAGTGACAGTATGTACTCTGTATAGTTTGGGGTTTTTATTCACCCTTCATGAAATCATCATGCTTGTGGCCCTCTCTCGGCGGAGGAAAGATTTTGGTTCCTTCCGGTAGAAGACGCCATAGGAGATGCAGTGAAAGGCTCAACCTCCAGTACGTTGCGGCTGCAGCGGTATGCACTTGCGAATTGGTGGATCTGTCTGTTGAGGGGTTTTTGAGCTTTCTTCCATCTCTAGCCTCTGTATTTTAGTTTCCACGGACCGGATCCAGTGGCGGATCTAGGACCTATTTTTAGGTGAGGCACGATATATAAATAACAATTATTTCATTAACTAAATTATCAAAAACTAGGCATTTTATTTTTAGGTGAGGCACGATATATAAATAACAATTATTTCATTAACTAAATTATCAAAAACTAGGCATTGTAGGGGCACCGAACCTTGGATCCTTGGAGTAACATGAGGCACCTTCTACCAACTAAGCTAGAAACATATTAATTGTTTAAGAAATTTATTAAATTTATATAATATGTGTATGGCACTTGCCCTACTACCCTCTCAAGTAGATCTGCCCCTGACCGGATCTGAAGATTGCTTTGCCTCGGGAAGGTTTTTGGGTTCACGGCTTTGGAGGTCAAGGGCTTGGATCTGCGTATGTCGTTTTGCTAGGTAGGAGATTCGGTATTCATGGGTGGCTGAGTGTTGACGAACTGGTCTATTCCATGAGGCTTGTGGCGAGTCAGGCTCGTCACTAGTAATGGTTCAGAGACGGGATCTGAATTCTCCAGTTAAAGAACCCGATCTGGTGGTAGAGTCACAAAGTTGTTGGTCTTGTATTCAACGGTACTCGTAGCTAGATCTTGTTCGCTACCTCTGTTTAACCTTTCAAATTCAACCTCGCTTTTTGTTGCTGTTCGCCAGAAAAATATTTTTGTTTTGTAATTGTGGATGTTTTGTAATTTTCAGACCTAAATCTATTTTCGGGTTGACCCATTAATAAAAATATGAGTTTAAAAAAAAAAAAAACTCACTGATTAGTTTGATTAATTTCTAATTATACTTTTTTAAAATCAATTTAAAAACAAATATTATCAAATTAATATATATATATATATATTATCATTTATATATGTATATATATCTAAGATGCAATAGAACTACTGGAAAAAATAATTGATTAGAGAATATGTTCAAGTAATCATGTTTAAGATCAAACATTATATTATGGACTATTGAAATATAATTAATTCACACTCTTTTTTTTTTTTTTTTTTGTTCAAATAATTCACACTCTAAAAATGAATAAATCCAACGTCTTACATATTAGTGATCCAATCTTAAACCCACTAGATAGTTATATGATATATAAGTTATATCCCCTTTCTACATTTAAGAATGCATGTGTAATATAGTGTAATACACAGTTTGTTTTGGTAAGTAACGAAAACCTCTAAATTATATGGAAAAGTCAGGATGGCCGAGTGGTCTAAGGCGCCAGACTTAAGTTCTGGTTCTATTACGAGGGCGTGGTTCAAACCCCACTTCTGACATTTGTTCTTATTTTTGTCAAAAAAAAAAAAAAAAAATTATAGAGAAGATCCCATAAATAAGCCCAAGTCATCACGACCTTGTTAACGTCGAGGGCTAGTGAGCCATCGAAATTAAAAACGATCCTTGGTTGTTTAGGTACAAAATTTTATGAGGATATTATTATTTCTGTTCGTTTAGATAAACTTCTGATGAGGATTACAGAACAAAAATCAGAGTTATTTACCGTAATTATGTTACTTTCCGTAA
This sequence comes from Camelina sativa, assembly GCF_030686135.1. NCBI lineage: Eukaryota > Viridiplantae > Streptophyta > Magnoliopsida > Brassicales > Brassicaceae > Camelina > Camelina sativa. Next base: position 31,765,056 of record NC_141886.1, read on the forward strand.
AATCTTTATATGTAATTATTAGAAGTAGAGTTTTTTTTGTGTAGAAGAAGGGGAGGCCCCCAATTTATTAAAAATACTTAAAATCACAAATATATGTAATAATTAGAAGTAGAATAATCCTAAATATAAATCTATGAATTTTAAGCCCTTTAAGCTTTAACCAAAAAAATTAAAAAAAAAATCTTTGAAGTTGATCAACATATATAGTTCCCTAAATTTTGTTTCTTTTTGTTAATTAGTTCCCTAAACTTGATGAGATATATTTTGTGGAAGAATCCTGCTTAGTCCCCTTTTGACCGATAGAAAGCATCTCTCTTTTGTCTCTCCTGACCGAACCCGCCACAGAGAAAAAAAAAATAGTTGCTAAGTCAGAGAAATAGGCTCATACAATTATCCCTTTAGGGCCCAGTCAAATTACAACAAACCAAATCAGATAACAAAGACCAAAATTAATCTGGGTATATTAAACTAAATCGGTAGCTAACCAGTATGAGCCAGAAACCCTAATCTGCAAAGGAGAACCCTAGTGCAGCCGCCTTCCCACGAAGTTGCGGATACTCGTCGGCCCAGGACCACCAGCGAGCCAGAAAGACGAGAGTCAAACAGAGAAGGTGACACAGGACCATCACCATCCCGCCACCGTAGAGTTGTGAAGAGAAGGAAAAAGAAACCGATCTAACAATCCGGAAGCCATGGTTCAGTCTGATAGAGATAGAGCAGTAGGGAGTAGATCTAAACAGCCATCAACGGTGGCTTAGCCTTGCCTTTCCGGCGGTGGACCTCCCCGTCAAACCACCGGCCGTGACAAAACCTCCTGCGTCTCCAGCCGTTCAGATCTAACCGCCATATCTTTCTCATTCCTCGCCGAGAACTACCTTCTTCTAACCGCAAAGCCACGCCGCCGGTAGAGCTCTTACCGGAATTGTCCTGCGGAAGCTTCTCCTCGCCACAAACTCCCTTGATTTCGATCTGGTGACCTCACCGGTAGGTGCAATGGACTACGGATGAAGCGCCATGGACCAGTAGTTCCTCTTCAACGCTGGAATCGCCGGAGGAACCTTCACTCGGTGCACGGAGTTGTGATCAGAAGAAGAGAAAAGAGGAGAGAGGAGAGAGCCGCGAGTAGAACTCACGCGCCCACCTCTCTTTTTTTTTGTGTGTGTTGCTAGGGTTAATTTGCAAAGCCCTGTTATAAACACGTTGCGGTTACCATTTCTGTTCTGTCTACTTCGACGGTGAACTGTTTTGACGGGAACTTGACAGTGACGTGGATTTTTTTAGCGGCGGGGATAAGAAAAGAAGGTGCCGTGAAAAAGGAAGTTACGGTGAGGTCGATTCTAGTAACGTCAGAGATGATCGGATAATCTTCCATGTCGAGACCGTCGTCCCAACAAGATATTATTAATTATTTCATTTCTTTAATTATATTTTAGGCTTTTTGTAAATTATATTATACTGAAAATAATTAATAGAAAAGTGTTTATGAGTTATTGCACTCATTAATTTTAATTTTTCTGCTTTTAGTTATTTGAAAATAACATCCATTCTAAAATCGATTAACAATTATTAAAATTTTAAATAAATATATATTAACAAATATTTTTAAAATTCGAGTTAAAATTCTCTGATTGTCTCTTACAGCTTGGTCTCGTTAAAGGGCATGTTGATCATACTTTGTTTGTCAAATGTGGTGAGAGTGAATTTCTGGTAGTTCTTATCCATGTTGATGACATTGTGATTGCAAGTACAGCAGAAGAAGCAGCGCCACAATTGACAAATGTTCTCAAAGCCTATTTCAAACTGAGATAACTAGGGCCTTTGAAGTATTTATTAGGTATGGAGATTTCTCGGAATACTGAGCGGATTTCTCTCTGCCAACGAAAAGATGGATTGGAACTGCTCTCTTTTACTGGTATGTTGGCCTGTAAACCCGCTTCTACTCCCATGATTCCTAACTTGACTCTTTCGGTTGGAGAGTTGCTTGAAGATAGGGATCGGAGATGTACTGAAGTCTTGTTGGGCGTTTGATGTATCTGACTATATAACTCGACCAGATATCACATTCGCTGTGAACAAGCTGTGTTAGTTTTCATCAACATCACACTCTACTCATCTCATTGCGGTTTATCAGGTTCTTAAATACATCAAAGGGATTGTTGGCCAAGGTCTCTTCTACTTTGCAGATTCTAATCTCACTATAAAGGGGTTTGCATGGGTTCTTGTCCAGACAGTAGGAGATCAACAACATGTTTCTCCATGTTTTTGGGATCTTCACTCATTTCATGGCGTTCCAAGAAACAGCCTACTATTTTAAGATATTCTGCAGAGACAGAATACAGAGTTTTAGCTTTGGTTTCTTGTGAAATGGCCTGGCTTGCTATTTTGCTATCTGATTTGAAGATTGACACAGGCTCAGTTACGATCCTCTTCTCTCATAGCATCGCTTCTATATACATTGCTACGAACCCTGTTTTTCACGAGATTGACAAAGCACATTGAGATTAACTGCCATACTGTCTATGAGAAACTGGATAAAGGCCTCTTGAAGATGCTCAAGTGGTTGACATTCTTACCAAACTTCTGTTCCCAAATCAGTTTCATCATTTAATGTCCAAGATGAGTCATAACATATATATCTCATTTTGAGGGGGACTATTTGGATTGATATTCAGTTTAGTCTTTAAGTTAATTGAATGAAATGAAGAATAAAAGTTTTTGGAACTTTCTCTAACAAATATTTTCTCATCTCTTTTTCTCTCTCCAATCGTAATAAAGAAAAAGAATCAAAGAATAAGAAGAGAACAAAGAAGTTGCTCCCAAATCATCTCTGGAATTGTGTATCATTAAGGGCATGAGATGAAAAAGTCGGATATCACTATTAATAATTACTTTTTTAAAAAAATTCGGTTAACCGCTTGGTTTGGTCGAACTGAACCGAGAATTTTGGTTAACCGATCTTAAATCATATTCATTCTGATCGGTTTACTCAATTAAAAAACTCAAACCCATTTTCTCAAATTTCGGTTCAGTTCGATTCAATTCAGTCAAACCAGTTTGGTTCAATAATATGAACCGTTCAAGTAAACTAGCCCTTTCTTTTTCACACTCGCGACGGAAAGGAAAAGGGAAAAATGTCAATTAAATCATGAACTTACCAAAAAACGCCAATTAAACTTTGAACTTTCCCTAAGGCCAATTAAATCATCTAATTTCGTTACCAATTCTAATTAAACATCAAAGTTTTCTAAAAACTCCAATAAACACATCACGCAAAATTGGGTAACAGAGCAACTAACATCCGTTAGAATAAAACTGATGTTTGAACTCGAAATCTCCAAATTACTTTGATCTCTAATCCCTAATTTCACAAACCCAAAAAATCCCAAATCACTTCACTCTCTAATCTCTAATTCTCTTAATAAACACGAAACCGTGTTTTCAATTTGATGCCGAAAGTTAAAAACAAGGGTGTGATTTTGTTAAAAACGCGAAATGCAGGGTGGTGAAGATAACAAAATGCAGGGTTTTTAACTTTCGGCATCAAATTGAAAACAAGGTTTCGTGTTTATTAAGAGAACTAGGGATTAGAGAGTGAAGTGATTTGGAGATTTGTTGGGTTTGTGAAATTAGAGATTAGAGATCAAAGTAATTTGGGGATTTTGAATTCAAACATAAGTTTTATTCTAACGGAAGTTAACGGGTGTTAAACGGAGGTTAGTTGGTTTGTTACCCAATTTTGCGCGATGTGTTTATTGGAATTTTTAAAAAACTTTGATGTTTAATTAGAATTGATAATGAAATTAAATGATTTAATTGACTGTAGGGAAAATTCAGGGTTTAATTGGTGTTTTTGGGTAAATTCATGATTTTATTGACATTTTTTCCAAAGGAAGAAGTAAACTTAATTTTAATTTAATTTTTGTTTGAGCCAAAAATATTTTGTTTTATCATATTCGTTCTCTTCATAAAAGACCTCACGATCCCCACACCTCTCTCTACACACACGTACATATTGACTCACACACACACTCCTCTCTCTCTCTCTCTCTCTCTCTCTCTCTGCAAGTCCTCTCTCACACCAGAAAACCAAAATGAGTTCTTGCCGGAAAACCACTTGTAGTTTTCATCAAACCCACTTCTTGTAATAATCAGACAAAACTAGAAAGAAGCCATTTTTTTTTTTGTGTGCCTTAACTGTTCTTCTCCCAGAAAAAAAAAATGGCATGGGTTTTGAATTCTCTTGTCTCGATTTTGCTATTGACTCATCAAGTCAACTCAGAGTCAATCTCAGAGAAACAAGCTCTCCTCACCTTCCTGAAACAAACACCTCACGAGAACCGTCTTCAATGGAACGAGTCAGACTCAGCCTGTAACTGGGTCGGAGTCGAATGCAACGCAAACCAATCCTCAATCCACTCTCTCCGGTTACCAGGAACCGGTTTAGTCGGTCAGATCCCACCAGGATCGTTAGGCCGACTCACTCAGCTCCGGGTTCTAAGTCTTCGCTCTAATCGTCTCTCCGGTCAGATCCCTTCAGATTTCTCGAATCTCACTCACCTCCGAAGCTTGTATCTCCAACACAACGAATTCTCCGGCGAGTTTCCGGCGAGTATTACTCAGTTAAACAACTTGATCCGTCTTGATATCTCATCTAACAACCTCACTGGTTCGATTCCTTTCTCAGTCAACAATCTCACTCACTTGACTGGTTTGTTTCTCGGTAACAACGGTTTCTCAGGGAACCTCCCAAGTATTAGTCTCGGTTTAGTCGACTTCAATGTCTCTAACAACAATCTAAACGGTTCGATTCCGTCTTCCTTGTCGAGGTTCTCAGCTGAATCGTTCACTGGGAATGTAGATCTCTGCGGTGGTCCTTTAAAGCCTTGTAAATCTTTCTTCGTGTCTCCGTCGCCATCTCCCTCGTCTTCGGTTACTCCTTCAAAACGTGTATCCGGCAAGAACTCCAAGCTTTCCACGGGCGCCATTGTCGCCATATCCGTGGCTAGCGCACTCGTGGCGCTTCTCCTGTTGGCTCTGCTCTTGTTCTTGTGTATAAGAAAGAGAAGAGGAAGCAAAGACGCGAGGACGAAGCAGAGGAAACCTGCGGGGGTAGCCCACACATCATTAACGAATGTGGATCTTCCACCGGGTGCTTCGTCCTCGAAAGAGGAAGTAACAGGGACGTCATCAGGAATGGGAGGTGAAACAGAGAGGAATAAGCTTGTTTTCACTGAAGGAGGAGTGTATAGTTTCGATTTGGAAGATTTGCTTAGAGCTTCAGCTGAGGTTTTAGGGAAAGGAAGTGTAGGCACGTCGTATAAGGCGGTGTTAGAGGAAGGTACCACGGTTGTTGTGAAGCGGCTTAAGGATGTAATGGCGTCTAAGAAAGAGTTCGAAACACAAATGGAGGTTGTTGGTAAAATCAAACACCCTAATGTGATTCCATTGAGAGCTTATTATTACTCCAAAGATGAGAAACTTCTCGTTTTCGATTTCATGCCTACCGGAAGCTTATCTGCTCTTCTTCACGGTTTGTTTTCTTAATTCTCTTCCTATCAGTTTTTTAGTTTGTTAATGGTATTCTAGTTAACATTAGCTAGATACATTGTGTAGAATCTTGGTTAGTTTAGTGAGGATTTGGTTAAAATGAAATGAGATCTTAGTGAGGTTAAGGAGTGATGATTTGATAATATTTTTCTAAGGGATACAATACAACTTATGTGATTTATGCTTTGCGAAAAAACATTCTTATGACACAGCTTCACATTCTTTAGATATTTTATTTCTTTTTGTTGAATTGTGGTAGTAGTTATAGCTGTAGTTGTTAAGCAATTATTAAAATAGAAAAGGTGTTGCCGACATTATATGTGTCTGTCTGGTAATTGTCATAATAATAATAATTTCATGATTTTTGCTTCTCTCTCACTCTTTAAAGATTGGAATAAAGAAAAAAGAAAAAAAGACTCTTCCACATGGGGCTTTTTTCATCATATCTCTTAAAACCCTTTTCCTTGAAGTATACTTTTGTCTAACTGAGTGAACTGAAGTGTTTTGAAGAACCTTTTAGGATATGGATATTTCCTTTCAATGAAACTGTCTGTATTTACAGTTTTCAAGCTGATAACCCCTAGTTATGATGAGTATTATAATGTTTCTGGCTAATACTATGACCAGTTTGGTCTTTTATTAACCTGCAGCATCTGGCTAATAGTTCTGTGTTTGTATCAGGGAGCCGTGGATCAGGGCGAACTCCGTTAGATTGGGATAACCGTATGAGAATTGCGATAACTGCTGCAAGAGGGTTGGCTCATCTACACGTTTCAGCCAAATTGGTACACGGAAACATCAAAGCCTCAAACATCCTACTACATCAAAACCAAGACACATGCGTCTCTGACTATGGACTGAATCAACTCTTCAGTAACTCGAGTCCACCAAACCGTTTGGCGGGTTACCATGCTCCTGAAGTTCTCGAGACACGGAAAGTAACTTACAAATCGGATGTGTACAGTTTCGGGGTGTTACTGCTTGAACTGTTGACAGGTAAATCACCAAACCAGGCTTCACTTGGTGAAGAAGGCATTGATCTACCCCGGTGGGTACTTTCCGTGGTCCGGGAAGAATGGACTGCTGAAGTATTTGACGTTGAGCTGATGAGGTACCACAACATAGAGGAAGAGATGGTTCAGCTTCTTCAAATCGCAATGGCTTGTGTATCAACAGTTCCTGATCAAAGACCTGTGATGCAAGAAGTGCTGAGAATGATTGAAGATGTGAACAGAAGTGAGACAACCGATGACGGGTTAAGACAATCGTCTGATGACCCGTCAAAAGGATCAGAAGGTCAGACTCCTCCTGGGGAATCAAGGACACCACCACGGTCAGTCACGCCTTAGCAATTGAATGGAAGTGAAACAACAACAACAAAAAAAAGAAAAGAAAGGGAAAGCAGCTTTAATTGTTTTTGTTTTGTGTTTACTTTCTTTTTTTAACTCCTCAAAAGGAGATAAAGAAAGGGATGAGATAGTGTGTGAGGTCTTTGTTCGGTGTGACAGTAAAGCTAAAAAAAAAAAAAAAAAAGACTGGACCATCTCTACATTTGGACCAACTTCTTCAAGATGGTATCTCCCATCTATTTTTTTCAGTCTTTCGAGATATTCTAATGGTTATTATTTTTTCTTTTCTTTGAATATTGTGTTTACATTACAGGTTCAAATCAAAGTTCAAACCGCTCTGCTTTTTTTTTTATTTCACTATAACACTTAAACTAGAGATTTTTATGAGCTTACTCTTTATAATTTGGTTTAGGATTTTGCCTTTTTGGGAAAGTTTTATCTTTGACTTTGACGACAGTGTAAACGGACTGAAAATGAAACCTCTTAGATCATTTTTTTAATTTTCAGCATTAACAGCTTTACTCTTAGGCTGTTTATATACATGATTTTTTTGGAACCAAAAACGAAAACAGATGTTAATTTTCCTTGGTTGTGTAGCTTACATTAGTATTTCCATTGAATAATTTTGAGATGCTCATGAACTTATTGGAGATAGAAGAGTCCAAGGAATCATTGATGGCTCAATTCGTTGACGATTTGCAAGAGCATATTGTCCAAAAAGTGGAGAAAATATATATACACTACAAGTAAATAAATGTGAAATGAAGGTTACTTATCTGAAAACAAATCTAGAGTGTCACTAAAACTTTGAATTCTAGTTGTTAGCAAGGAGTAAAAAAACAATGTCCTTGTATAACTAAAAAAGAAAAAGATCGGGCTGTCTTATTCAAACACATCACGCTAATACTAATCAACCATATAACTTTGAATAATGTTAAAATCCAAAAAAAAAAAAACATAAAAACAATGTCATATTACTCCCTCCGTTTCAAAATATAAGATGTTTTAGAGAAATTTTTTGTTTCATAATATATAATATTTTCAAATTTCTATGCAACTTTTAGATTAGTTTAGTATTTTATATTATGCAGTATTGTTTCTGATTGGTTGAATTTGTTAAAAGTAATGACTTTTTTTAATCTGCGTGCTTTGGTTAAAACATCATACATTTTGAAACGGTGGGAGTATAACTTAGAATAATGTCACATTATTCGCACGCATCCAACTATGGGAACGCAGGCATAACCATAACTAAGGAGATATCCTCATAATTCAACTTATTATGGAACTTGCAAGAGTCTGGAAAGCAAAGATTAGAATTTGGAGATGAAGTCAAGGATAATTTGGAGAATCTCTTGAGGCTTCTCTTGGTTAATGAAGTGAGCCACTCCTTCCATGACCACAGGCTCTTCGAGCAAAGGCACATCTTCCTTAAACTTTGGACCGTGTATGTATTCCTTCACACCATGCATATAGTAGACCAGATCAAGGTCCCCTATCACAAACTTTGTAGGCACCTGGATTTTGCTTCCTACCCATGGACCCAACAGCTCATTGTTCCTGCCATTACAAAACCCAAATGACACTTCTGCCTAAACAATAGGGACCGGACAACAATTTGTCTTGTTCAAAAGCTTACCGGTTAAAATTACGGTAGTAATTGACTGGACCAGAGAAGCCTTTCTCTTCAAACTTGGTGACGAAGTAAGCAACATCTTCCTCCGTTAGCCAAGACGGTAAAGGTATAGTTTCATCTTTCGATCCCCAAAAGCTTTTGTCTTTCGGTATATTAAGTGGTGCAGGAGTTCTGTAAGTGAGTATCTTCTTCATAACTCTCTCTGTTCCAACCTCTGCAATCTCAGCCTCTATATCTCCAACCTCCTACACTCAAGACTCCATCAATCAAACCCTATAACCTAAAGATTCCTTTGACTTCAAGTAATTAGCTAGGAAGAAAGAGTAAAGAACGAACCTGAAACCTACAGACGTAGTAATCATCGCCGTAGAAAGCACGCAAGCGATCAACGGGCTTCACCGAGGGATCGGTTGGCCGGAAAGAGAAGGGAACGCTAAGGTTGACCAAAGCTCTGACTTTATCAGGTCGGAAGAGACATAAGTACCAAGCGATGAGAGCTCCCCAGTCATGTCCAACCACAAACACCTTCTCATCCTCGGAAGAGGTTAAGGCGGATATGACAGCGATCATGTCACCTACGATGTTGAAGCAAGTGTAGGAAGAGATCTCAGCAGGAGCATCGGAGTCACCGTAACCACGTAGGTCAGGAGCAACGGCTCGGTAGCCACGAGCGGCGAGTCCAGGGATCTGGTGACGCCATGAGTACCAAAGCTCAGGGAAGCCATGGAGGAAGAGAACTATAGGACCATCGGAAGGGCCTTGGATCGCCACATGGATGTCTACGCCGTTTCCTCTTACCTTGTGGTGCTCCATTATTTTTTACTTTTGTGTGGTTCACAGTGGCTAAAGGAGAGAATCTTGAGTGGCTAATCTTTATACACTAGAGATTTATTTCATCTTGGGTTTATCTCCAACACGTGTTAAAAATTCTCTCATCTAGAATGTGTTCTTTAGCGTCAATCTACTAAAGTCTTACGAGTGCAATGAATCAAAATTGGGAATGATTTGACATTTCGGCATTTATGAAAAAGAAAAAAAAGATTTTGTTTTGATGGGGAAACGTTATTAATTAAGTCATTCTTCGTATGTGATCAAATTTTGCAATTTTTAAGCTTAAAAGGAGATAGTAAAAAAGATGTGTTAATATTTTGTTGAAATTTTTGATTCGGTGAATCGTGGAGACAAATAATCAAATTACATAAATGATTTATATCTATTTTCCGTAGTAAGAAAAGAACCGTTAGAGAAATTATGAGCATTAAATGTATTTCTTGAATAAAAAGTTTGACTAGTTTTTCATAAAAAAACATAAAAGCATTAAAGGTTAAATGTCATAAAAATCCTGAACTGAACTTATCAAAAATGTAAAAGAAGCATGAACTTTTTTTTTACGGTGGATTAAATTGTTAACTTTAGTTGAGAGATTTGTTTTGTTGTTAAATCAAAAACAAAACAAATAAAAAAGAGTTGAGAAATTTGTTAAATGTGCATAAAGTTCTGAGAATTCATGAATAATTATATAAAAGGATTATATTGTATTTGAAAAGACTTTTAAGAATCCTAGGGCTTTTCATATTATTTTGAAAGTTATGTTTTGACATTAAACTGTTAAGAATCAATATCCCAGTAACACTTGATTTTGAGGAAGCATGTTAAAAAGTTGAAATTTATTTAAATTTCATCATATAATAATAAAAACAGGTAAAAATACAATAGTATCTAAGTGATGAAGTGATTGGACCTTTTTTTTTGTGTAATCTATTTACCTTTGTTTTAATGGTGTTCTTATCTAAAGATTTATGTTGTGTTATAGGTGAAAATATGTTGCAACTGAGCTCTTGCGAGCTCAAATTTTGTTTATATTGAACTTCGTTATTTTTGTGTTGTGAGTGTTTTTTGTTTATGAATGCAAAAATCTGTATTGAAACAGAAAATAGGAAAGATACTACTTTACTTTTTGCAAATTTGTTATTGTTTATTCTTAAAAATAAAACGTCCGCTCCACACACGTCCTTAAAAAGGCTCCTCTCCTCGTCTCCAACGGCTAGAAGTAACATTTTGTATGACCATCGCTCATTTTAAACCGTTAGATCTCAATTAAAAGTTAAACCAACGGTCAATTCGATTTCAACAAAAAAAACATGACCGTTAGAGAGAGCTAAATTTTTTTGTTTTTCCCCTTTATTTAAAAGAAAACTGTGCCCTTCTTCTTCTCAATCACAAATCTTCACGATCGAGAAAAAGTTAGGGTTTTGTGAGAGAGAAGCGAAAAAGAGGTTCTGAATCAGAGAGAGTGGCGTCTGGTTGGGTTGAAGCCGGGACGGGAAAGGGTCGTCTCCGGGGTTTCTTTTCATCTCTGTTAACGAGTATTGGAGGAGCGTTGCTTCAGATCACAGAAGAAGAAGAAGAACAACAACAACAAGGTTCAGTAATGGCGTCTAGAGTCTCTGATCTTCCTCATCAGCGCGGTTTCGCAGGTTTTTGTTTCTGAGTCTTTGATTAATTGATCTTTTTTTTACACCCATTAATTCGATTTCTTGCAATTAAGTGGTTTCTTGATTACAGATTGTTTCAATTTGTTATGGATCTTGATCGATTGATCTGTTACATCTGTTAATCTAATATTTTTTTTCCCGTTTCCTTTTAAGTTTCTTGCAATTGCCTGGGTTTTGATCTGATGAGACTTTTAAGTTTCTGTTCGTTTACATAAACAACAAAAAAAAAAAGTGATTATTCTTGTTTTGGGTAAAACGACTGATGGGTTTGTGTTGTGCTATATATAGGCGAAATCAAATCGAAGAATGTTGCGGGACATGGGAGACAAAACCGAAAAGTTCTTGGAGACATTGGGAATCTCGTCACTGGTCGTGATGTTGTAACCGGAAAGGTGAGATTTTAAAACATCCTCTTTCGTTCTTTGATCATGTTCTGTTTTCCCCCAAATTTACAACTCATGCATAGAAGTATTTTTACATCTCAGGACGTTGCGAAGAAGGCGAAACCGCAGCAGACAAAGGCTGAGGTTGTTATTGTCATTAGCCCTGATGAAAACGAGAAAAGCTGCAAACCACATTTTAGCAGAAGAACTCATACAAGAGGAACCAAGACTTTTACCGCAACCTTAAGAGCACGAAGCAAGGCTGCTGCGACTGCGAGCGGAGTGAAAGAAAACGTAAAGGAGGAGGATCCTGTGGTTGATATTGATGCTGTGGATGCTGACAACGAACTTGCTGCTGTCGAATACGTAGATGACATCTTCAAGTATTACAAGACTGTAGAAGAGGAAGGAGGAATCAAAGACTATATAGGATCACAGCCTGAGATTAACGAGAAGATGAGATCTATTCTGATCGATTGGCTTGTTGACGTTCACAGGAAGTTTGAGTTGATGCCAGAGACGCTTTACCTAACCATTAACCTTGTTGATCGATTTCTATCTTTGGCTATGGTTCCTAGAAGAGAGCTTCAGCTGTTGGGACTAGGTGCTATGCTTATAGCTTGCAAGTATGAAGAGATTTGGGCTCCTGAGGTTAATGACTTCGTCTGTATCTCCGACAATGCCTATTGCAGGAAACAGGTTTTGGCTATGGAGAAATCCATCTTAGGAAAAGTTGAATGGTACATCACTGTTCCAACTCCTTATGTGTTCCTTGGTCGCTATGTTAAAGCTTCGGTTCCATGTGACATTGAGATGGAGAAACTGGTGTTCTACTTGGCTGAGCTGGGACTTATGCAGTATCCTTTAGTTGTGTTAAACCGTCCATCGATGCTGGCTGCATCAGCGGTTTATGCTGCGCGTCAAACCCTTGGAAAGACGCCTGTTTGGACTGAGACCTTGAAACATCACACTGGCTACTTGGAAGATGAGATTATGTAAGCTATTCCAATCTAATCTTTGCTTTATGTTATTGATCTATTTCATTATTGCGGTCATGAATTAACAATGGTTTGGTTTTGTTTTTTTTCAGGGAGCATGCGAAAATGTTGATGAAATTAAGGGACTCGGCTTCAGAGAGTACACTAACTGCAGTGTTCAAGAAATACTCTGTCTCAGAAAACGCTGAAGTTGCTCTTCTTTCTTCCCTCGAAGACTAATCCGTTTCTTGTTCATGAAGAATTAAGAAACAAAACCCTAGTTTTTTGTTGATCATGTAGCTGTAATGATCTCCCTCTTGCCTTCTGTTTTGGTTTGATGTAGTTTTGGAATCTCTGTGAGATCTGTTAGAAAGAATGATGATCATGAACAAGTTTTTTTTTGTATGTGTGGTTTTTTCGATTATCTTAAGTGTCTCTTGGATTTTTCTGATTAAGGTTGACTGTTGTTATCTTATAATAGAGATACTGTTAATCCTTTTGTCACATTTCTAGTGTTAAGAGACCTTTCCAAACATTGTTGGAACGTATAATATTGAGAAGCAGATTTTCTAGAATCACATTTCACAATTGTTTCAGGTCTTTGCAGGATTTTGGTTGATAAGGTTTGGCTTTATTGATGACTTGCGATCCTAATATTGTGTGGTTTTAAATAAAAGAAAAGTCAGAACCTTGTATACGTTCAAAGACAAGTAAGAAACGCCATAAAACAAATGAATAAACAAACACAAGCCACCCGTTACATATAGATTCACCATCACCTCTTACTTCATTGATTCGATATCTTTACACACAACAGAAGTACAATTCAAACAAATGCCTAAACCCTATATAAACTACACAACAAAAAAAGCTCTTACGGATACTATAAAAGTCACAACTTAGTTAAGAGCCCTTCTTCATGGGCTTTGACCTGTCTCTGTTCTGTCATCTGGTCCCGCAAGGGTCACCTGCAACGCATCAGTTTCATACTTACATCAACACCTCTTCCTACAAAACCATAGTTTCTAACTTCATCTTTGTTATACTTACATTACAATCACAAGCGAATCTTCGTGCAAGCATGATCGCAGCGTTTCTTTCTCTCTCAGACTCAAAAGCTATCACAAACGACACCCCTTTCTTCGCTTGCCAATACAATGCCTGAGGTGCAGCGTTTCCACCTCCTCTCACTCCACATAGCTACTCAATACGATCATCAAAGATTATGATATATAAGGTCTCACCGAAGATTATGACATTTAAGGTCTCACCGTGTAACACTAAAAAAAATATGACACTTTGTGAGGCAAAAGAGTATGCTTACCTGCATTGCACTAGAGTAGTATTCTTTTGCAATCACTGTCTTTCCCTTGCAAAGTTTTATCCTCATTTTACCAACGTGAAACAAGTGGATAGATTCTGATGTATGGTCTTCCCCACTCATTTGGGTCACAACTACCTGTCAATTACAATAAGGGTAACTATTACATATAAGCCTGAGACATCCCTGCGTATAATATACATATATGTATTAAGATTTAGCACTAGAGAAACCTTACATTAAAATCAACATCGTGTTTGCGTACTAAAGCCTCCACATAGCTACCCAATCCAGCAGCTGCACGAAATCAAGACTTTGTTAAGTTCGTTGAATCATCTAGTAGTGATGAAATCAGTACCGTTTTCATGATTTGTCATAGGTAAATTATTTCATGAATGATTTTTTATAGTTAATTCAACAAGTTTCTTATTTTGCTTTAGGGTAAGTACTGATAACAATGCATTATAAAAGAGAATATCTACTAAGCAACAGTGCAACACAACCTACACAAAACATTATATCATGCTGACATAAACAAGAACCCTTTATAACATAACAATGAACCTGGATCAATCTTTCCAACTGTGGATAATGAAAGCAAACGGCCATCGTAAGTGATATCTGCATGCAAGACTCGTCCAACATCAAAAGGCTCGGGAGCGTAAACTGATTTTGTGGCACCTGAGAAAGGAATATAGTAATAAATTATCTGTCTTCAACGAGTAGAACAATCTCCAACTTGATTTGTTTACATCAGCAATATGAGCAAAAATTGTTCCTGATTCCGAAATCATCAGATGTTAATAACAATCTAATATGTAATCGACAAGCTCTCAGAAAAGAACTTGAACCTTTTAAAAACTTGAATTCAATTAGGAAAAAGCTCACCATTTATGGAACCATATATTACATGGATAAATTACACAATTTAGTCAAAGAAAGCAAAAAATGGGAAAGGTGAGTGGACCTGATATAAGCTCCTTCTTGCTGCCATCAGAAGATGATCGGTACCATTGGATCATACACTTGGAAAGATCAGGAGCATCATTGGAGCAAGTTCTGACTCGCAAACAAGAACCTAGAGCTTCGGTGCCATCTATTTCATATACAAGGGATATATTTTCCTCGCTCTTTCTGCACATTGCGAGCTGAATTATAGAAAAATGTAATTTAGTATGAGAATCCATCTGTTTGTCAACAGCATACAGTCACAAATGCGCTCAATAGAAGTTAGCACAATCAAAAGGACCTGGAATGCACTAAAATATATGTGTATGTAATATAAATCCAACCAACCTTCTTTTGTAGTTGAAGAAAATGTTTAGATTTCTCTGCAAGCTGATTCCTCAGTGCTCGAAGCTCATACTCCATGTCCATTACCTAAAACAACGCATATGATTTGACCTTTAAAAACAATATAAGATACTATAGAAATATTGACTTGGATAGACAGATCAAGCCATTTAAATCCCACAAATAAACCACTTCCTATCTACCTACCCTGCTTGGCTGATGCAGCATTTTAATCCGCCTAGCTTCTTGAACTTCCTTCATTAAGTCTTCCATGTCCTGATATAATAGAGTAAACAATACTGTGTTTACATGCGTATATACTTGACAAGAAAATGGAACAATGAGCTGGTTTACATGGATAAGCTGGAGAGATCTCCTATAGTACATGAATCAACATTATAAGCATAAGACATTTACTAGATCATGGTAGAAGCCATCACTACATACCTGTTTCCCAGAGGCCCGGGACATCTGCTCATGTTCTCGCAGGGCTTCTTCCACTCTTTGTACAGCTGCTCTAGCACTTTCAATCTCAGCACGCGCAAAAGCTCTTTCCTCATCGACAAGTTTCTTAGCATCCTCTGAGGCCTAGTTAAAGAATGCTACCCACTAATCAGCAATGAAATTAAAACACATTTGCATATTTATTAAACCAGTCCAACGAGTAATTACTAATTTTACAACCGAAAACAGAAGAATAATAAAAATGAGAAAATAAATCAAGAAACTGAAATGAAAGAGTCAGTAAAGAATTACATCATAGTTCTTGATAAAAAATAATAGAAAATAAACTACTTAAATGAAAACAAAAGGGACCAGCTCTCTCTTATCTATCTGGCTACCTTAAGGACTAACAAAACCTGAATGGTATTAAGCCGTGGACGAAAACATATTTGCTATTTTCAGAGGACTTGGTTGTTTCAGGTGGAAAATGAAATAGACATCTCCTAACTATTCACCTCCAGAAATACGAGAAATGAAAAAACACATCAACGTCTCATAGAGCATGTTTAACCTGCTTTAAAAAAGACGCCAGCTTCTTCACTTCCGCTTTTTCTATGAACAGCTCTCCTTCTCGCTGAGTTAACTGAACAGCCAGAGCTTCAACCTAGCAGAATTTACAAATTCCAAACATACTTAAGAAATAAAGGAACACGGAAAAAATGTTGGTGGTGGGATTGTGAGACAATTTAAGAAAACAATACTGGAAAGGGAAAAAAACTGTTTTTTTATAAAGTACCAGAACTATACAAGGAAATGACTATAAAAGACTAACCATGGAAATGGCTTCCTCTACATCATCCTTGTTTCTACCTGCCACACGTCCTCTGAGAGACTCCAGTGCATCTCGAAGTTTCTTTAATAGAACATGTTTCTCCAAGGAAGTTGCTTCTTTGAGTTTTGCCTGCATTCATTCCCAACCAAATTAGCCTTAAAAGAAGGCACATATAAGAACCAACAGAAAAACAAAGCTGAGTAGAAGATACCAAACATTAAAATAAGGATAATATATCAGACCTCCTCGGATAGCTTAGCAGCTGCAGCCAAACCCTTCTCAAATTTATTGGCAAGGTCACGAACAGACAAACGTTTTTGCTGGTCCATAAGCTGTGCTGTCTCACGCGCAACAACCTCTTTCATTGATAGCACTTTAGGGTCATCTTTCACATCAAATATCTGATCATTAGCCCCAATTCTATAATTAGGAAATCTACTTGAAGCAAATTTCACATCTGCTGATACTGCTGGAACACCGTCTCTCTGCAATGAATCTCGGAAATCGCGCGTAATCCTTGTCATCTGTGTCTTGTTTATAAACAAAAAATAAGGAAAATGCTTAGACTTGAAGGAACTTAGACAAAACAAAGATTAAAAATTAAAAAGACTAGAAAATGCCAGTAGATGTCTAACCACTATGACTAGTAGTAATATACTCCAATGTGCTCACAGATCTGTCCTTGAGAAAATCCACAAAATCTGAAATACCAAAAAAACAATAACATTGATTCTTCAACATCAAACAAAGAACTCATACCAATGTTGGAGACAGCAATAGATTCAACACACATATAAGCAAGTCATCGTAATTACAAATAAAGATTTGGAGGAAGTCAAAACCCTAGATTACCAAATAAAGAGTAAGAGTTGCTAACAAGCTTACCAATTTAGTAACAATTTTCAAAGAAGTTAGAAATTGAGAGTCAAATTTAAAAACTTTGAAATCCAAAATCAGAACACAATACACTGTAATAATCCGAACAATGCCAGAAATATTAGGCAATGAAGTTGAAGAGAACAAAGCTAAAGACTTCTTACCCGAATCCGATTGATGGATCAGAAAAATGTTTGCGTTGAAATCGAATACGAAGAGGTCTTCGGGAACAGAAGGAAGAAGAAGAAGAAGAAGATTTGGTCTGAGCAGAAGGAAAAAGTGAAGTTTGATAGAGTCGTAAGCATTAGCTTTACCAAAAAGCAAAGACACCGTGAAAAAATTGTGGCTTTGGTGGAAACAATGTTTTTTTCTCTCTTTCCTTTTTTTTTTTTTTTTTTTTATCTCTAAATAAAATAATAATTTATTATTTATTAATAGTTTTATGGTTTAGGTAATAAATTGTTTCATAATTTTCAACTCCGGTTGATGCGTGTCTTTGTCGTACTTGTTTGTTGTTTGTCTGAAACTTAAAAATCTCACGGCGGTCACGGATTCTGTTTGGGAAAACACATGTTATTTTATTTTTTTCTTCTCTCTCTTTCTCTCTCTCTTTTGTGTGATTAACTGCAACGAGATTTTATTATTGTCCTAACCAAAGTCTTTAACAATTCAAATGATGACATTAAATATAAGACTAGTTTGGTGAAACTATACTTTTCAATAGGAAACACTAGATGATGACTCACTCACTCGCATTCTCTACGAAGATAAGATGTTCGATATAAATTTATTTAAAGCCAGAATGTTTCGTTGAAATCTATAAGCTTTGCAATTTAGTCATCGATTTCTTCGTTTTCATGCATTTTTCAATTGGTGGATTCACACCAAATCATCACCCATCACTTGAACTGGTTTAACAGATGTTAAAGAAAAAAAAAATTGGTTTAACAAATTGCATATCCGGGCTTAGCTGGGCTGTGGTTGGGGCCTTGGAAGACGTTGGCCCGATATGTCTAGAAGAATCTTCTTTTTACTTAGTACTATAGGCAAACGACTCTTTTGATGAAAGAAGTTAAATCTTTGTCTGATGCCAAAATTGATGCCGAGGAAGATAGTCGTACTATAACCAGAGAAACAATTACTGGAAAACTCTTTGATACTCTTCTGTATAGTAGCAGGAAGGATGAACGATGTGCTGGAACTGTGTGGATGCTGTCTTTGACCATGTACTGTGGCCAACAGTCATCAATCCAACTAATGCTTCCTAAAATCCAGGTTAGCAAGCGGTAACAGGAAGCTTCTTTGGTGCTGTAACCCACCCCTGCACCATTACAACAATAAGGAAAATTAAGCACATTATCATTCCACTTAATTTAGATGTATTACCCATTTGGAGCCATCTATGATACCCTGGGATTGTTATCTCAAATACTATTTTATTACAAAAGCCCCATGACCATCTTGTGCTATATTGTCAACTCCACAATGGGTAGAAGCTTGTACAAACTGCTGCTTAACTAAAATATTTTTCGCAGGAGGCTTTCTCACATTTGTTAGGCGACCAGAATGAACTTACACAGGAGCTGGCATCCCAGGGCATGAGCATCATCTATGAACTTGGTGATGCATCAATGAAGAAAAACCTAGTAGATGCTCTGGTAAATACTCTAACTGGCACAAGCAAAAGAAAACGAGCTATAAAGGTAAAATCTCTCCATCTGGGTTCTTCTTTCTGGTTCTTCAGTTTTTGTATTTGTTCCTCAAGTATTTTTGTTTTTTAGCTTGTTGAGGATTCTGAAGTGTTTCAAGAGGGAACCATCGGTGAGAGTCCCACTGGAGGGAAGATTAGCACTTACAAGGAGCTTTGTAATCTTGCAAATGAAATGGGGCAACCTGATTTAATTTACAAATTTATGGACTTAGCCAATCACCAAGCTTCTCTTAACTCAAAGAGAGGAGCTGCTTTTGGGTTCTCCAAGATAGCCAAACAAGCAGGAGATGCTCTTCGACCACATTTGCGACTGTTGATTCCGAGGTTGATTCGTTATCAATATGATCCTGACAAAAATGTGCAGGTAGGATTACTACGTTTTCGGTATATTGACCTGTTACTATCTGGCGTATATTCAATTAGGGGACCTATTCATCCTGAAATGCTCATAATTTCATGGTTCAGTCTGTGCTGTTATTCTATTTTGCATATTGATGAGGTGTCAGCATATCCAAGCTATATATTCATCACTAGTCTCGCGACTAAACATTGGCTTGTTAAACTGAACTGAGTGACACCATTTCTAGCATTGATAAGCATTTTTTCTTTAATCAGTAGATTTTTTTTAGTTTTACACGAGAAATATTTACCAGTTGCACTTCTACAAGCTGCATAAATCGCTTTCGGTCCAGTATATTTATTTATTTATTTGTATTAAGTGAATAAAGTTCCTCAGTTTTTATATGAAGATAAATAATGTTTCACCACCCAAAAATATAGCTATATGAGTGATATCACTTATTCCTACCTGGCGGGTTCATCTCGTCATAAAAGGTCGCAAAGGGTGCGTTTATTTACTTCTTTTAGTAATTGCTACTTTTCATGTAATCTTGGCAGGATGCAATGGCACACATTTGGAAAGCACTGATACAAGACCCTAAGAAAGCTGTTGATGAACATTTGAATCACATCTTCGATGATCTGCTAGTACAATGTGGTTCACGGCTTTGGCGCTCTCGTGAGGCATCCTGTTTGGCCCTTGCTGATATTATTCAAGGTCGGAAATTTGACCAGGTGGGATTTTCGTTTCTGATAGAAAATTTAAATGAAATTTTCCGTTGCATGTATGAAGTTAGACTCCATATCTTACACACTGGTTCTGGTTTTTAGATGATGTTAATCCTTTTCGTATATCAATTTACATACATGCCGGGTTCTAGAACCAGCTTGTAGTGAAGTATAGCATATATATTCACCCAGCCTCCGGGTTGTTTCTTTCTTGTATGTAAACATTGTTGTTCTATCAGATTTTCTAATTGGTATTCTTATTTCATGCACTTATGTAAATAAAGGTCAGGGAGCATTTGAAAAAACTATGGATAGCTGCATTCCGTGCAATGGATGACATTAAAGAGACTGTGAGAAATGCTGGTGATAAGTTATGTCGTGCTGTGACATCCTTAACGATAAGGATCTGTGATGTCACGCTTACTGAACTATCAGATGCAAAACAAGCAATGGATATTGTTCTTCCTTTTTTGCTTTCTGAAGGAATAATGAGTAAAGTGGACAGTGTACGTAAGGCTTCAATTGGAGTTGTTATGAAGCTTGCAAAGGTTAGCCTTACTTTGGTAGATTGATGATCTAAGAGAGTTGTGCTCATATATGACCAATTTGTTTCCTGGTAATGGTATATTTTCATATCATGCCTTCTTCTCAGAGATTATTCTTTTGACTTTGGTAGTGGTATATTTTATTTTATTTCAATACAGTTGAGTAATCAGTAAATCCGGACTGTAGAAGCTCTTCTTTTGGTCAACTGAATGTGCTCCAGGGAAATATTTATGATCCTTTTCAAGTGATTTTGTGCTATTTGTTTCCCTTTGCAGGGTGCTGGAGTTGCCCTCCGTCCACATTTGTCAGACTTAGTTTGCTGTATGTTGGAAAGTTTGTCTAGTCTTGAAGACCAAGGACTTAACTATGTTGAGGTATCCTTTACTGTCAGCAACTTCAGTTTGAATCTTCACCTTGTCCCGAAATCGTATTAAATTTAATTTTTTCATGTTTCAGTTGCATGCTGCCAATATTGGCATAGAAACCGAGAAACTTGAAAATTTACGAATTTCAATCTCGAAAGGCTCTCCAATGTGGGAAACTCTTGATCTGTGTATTAATATAGTGGATATTGAATCACTTGATCAGTTGATTCCTCGTCTCACGCAACTTGTTCGGGGTGGTGTTGGCCTCAATACAAGGTCAGTTACTTAAAACGTTCTATTGGTAACGAACTAATCCATCTACAACTTTTACTTGACACTATATTTCTTTGGGTTTTGGCCGGTACTATTGTTAAGTTTATTACACAATTTGATAGAGGTAAGAAAACTTGGGAACAATGCCTTGTCAAATTGATTGCATTCAAAAATGATGTCATATGATTTAAGCCATTTTTGGACCAGTGTCCTGTCTCTGCCATGTAAACACACGAAAATAATCATATCCCCTATTTAATTTCCTAAATGTTTTTTGTTATGGCTTGTAAAGAGTTCCTGAGAGAACTGAGTTCACATAAGGTAGACTAAATAACTTTAACCGTTCAATTATTTTAATATTAGTGACGTAATTCCATACCTTATTACCTTTTCACCCATCTTCATGAACTCAGACTCCCTCAATGGACTCGTCTAACTACTACTATTTGATTGGTTTAAAATAAGTAATGCAATTCCATACCTTCTTTTCCATCTTCATGAATGCAGACTGCCTCAATGGAATAGTCTAACTGCTTTTAGTGTGGTGTTGGAGTTGTGTATTTTATTAGATTTCACGTAATCAGTTGTGGATATTGAATTTTTCATTTTTCTTAACAGAGTTGGTGTTGCCAGCTTCATCTCCTTGCTAGTTCAGAAAGTTGGTACTGAGATAAAGCCATTCACTGGAATGCTGCTAAGACTTTTGTTTCCTGTTGCCAAGGAGGAGAAAAGTTCTGCTGCAAAACGTGCTTTTTCAAGTGCTTGTGGCATTGTATTGAAGTATTCTAGCCCCTCTCAAGCTCAAAGCTTAATCGAAGAAACTGCAGCTCTGCACTCTGGTGATAGAAGCTCCCAGATCGCTTGTGCGAGTCTTTTCAAAAGCTTCTCATCTACAGCTTCTGATATAATGAGCAGTCATCAGTCAGCGATTATTCCAGCTATATTTATTTCCAGGTAAACCATTGTAACTGCATACTACTGAGTCTGATCCATGTGAGATATTTTGCACAATGAGCATAATACCTAATAATAACTAATATTAGTCTTTAAAAATATCAGCAAATTATTGCCGTAAATTCATAACTCCCATGTTCAAATACCATCCCCAAATAAGATCCAGAGAGTATTTTGCAATTTGGGGCACATGGTATCTTTTTTCTCTTTCAAATATTTGGCTGATGTTTCTGTACCATCTTTAAAACCTTTCCCTAGATGCAAAAACTCATTATATAATCAAAATATTACCTTCTATTTGTTAATAGTTGAGAAGCTGACAGTGATTATAAATTTCAGATTTGAGGATGAAAAACAGATTTCAAGTCTCTTTGAGGAGGTTTGGGAAGACATCACAAGTGGTGAAAGGGTCACACTGCAGTTGTTTCTGCAAGAAATTGTGAATCATATTTGCGAGAGCATCACATCATCCTCATGGGCAAGCAAAAAGAAGGTAACTTATCTTTCTCATGCCAGTTTTCTCTCTTCGTTGTACTAATTGGTATTTCAGCTGGTGTACTTATAGAAGATTTAAACTTGTTTTCAGTCTGGTAAGGCAATTTGCAAACTAACTGAAGTCTTGGGTGATTCATTATCGCCGCACCACAAGAGATTGCTGCAATGTCTTGTCAATGAAATTCCTGGACGTTTATGGGAGGTGAGACAGGTTCTTTCATTCTAATATTTGTTTTCGTTTTCCTATTCCTTAACGGTTCACAAAAAAGTTAATTGAGATATTGCAGCAGCAGAAAGATTAAATTCGAGAGTTCTATTTTTGTTGCTCCACTAAGAGCTGCAGCTCTAATATTTATTTTCCCGTCCCTGTGGATGGATAGAGCTGGTGTATGTATAGATGCACTTTTGTTGCACTAATATTTCAAATCAATACTTATGGTTGCAGGGAAAGGATGCTCTTTTGGATGCCCTTGGTGCTCTTTCAGTCGCTTGCCACGAGGCAATAACTAAGGAGGACCCAACAACTCCCACTACCATCTTGAGTCTTATCTGTTCTGCATGCAAAAAGAAAGTCAAGAAGTATCGCGAGTCAGCCTTTTCTTGTCTGGAGAAGGTAAGTAAATGACTAGTGGCGGCGTACTATGCAAAATTTAAGAGATCGATCATGATATCTAAATCTGCTAATAATGCAGTTCTTGCACAGCATAGTGGATCTTTGAATATTATGATTATATTTATCAGGTCATAATAGCTTTTGGCGATCCAGAGTTTTTCCATGCTGTTTTCCCAATGTTGTATGAGATGTGTAGTACTGCCTCCGTCAAAACGAGCACTCAAGTCCAGCCAGCAAGTGATGCTGTCAAAACAGGTTGTTACACGACTACTATACAATCCCATGCGTCCTATGCTTCGATTGATAACACTTTTGCATCATTTTTGTTGGGTCACACCGGGTACTATGTTGAGTAGTAACTGTTAGTTTTTGTGTTTTTCTCTCATTTAGCTGGGTGATTAATAACTTAGATTAGGACAATTGAGGTAGAAATAGTCAGATGCTCGTCAACCATTGCTTGTTTAATAAGAAATCGAAAGTTGATCAAGGAAATGAAAATCCCTTACCTCATTGAAAAGCTCATATAAGAGATAGGTCCTGTGCCGTCAGAATTGTCTCAGTACTCTAAACAGTCTATATTTTGTTTTCAGAATCAGAAAATGGAGAAGACGGACATGTCCCACTTGAAAAAATTATGGAATGCGTCAAGTCTTGCATCCAAGTGGCAACCATAGATGACATTCTTAGTCAGAAAGCAGATTTGATTCATGTTCTTCTAATTTCCTTATCACCTGGTTTTCTGTGGACTGGTACTGGTTTCTTCTCTCACTTAATCTTTCAATAAACTTTTAGTTACCTTAACCAATCTATCTTTCGTGAGCAGTAAAAATGTCTGGAATTTCATGTGTGGGAAAGCTTTCTTCAAAGTTTCAGAGTCTTTGGAATGACTCCATGGATGACCTTTTACCTAGTGATGCCACAAAATTCGTTCATGAGGTACATAGTTTGAACTCAGTTACTACCCCATGCATGTATAATTTTAACTGCAAAATAAGTGTTGTGCTTGCGTTTCAGTTATATCACTCACTAGTTCCTAAACTACTGGAATGCATACACACAGTGAAGATAGCGCAGGTATGTTCTTTTCTGGTTTGTATTCAATTCCCATGACAGTCTGCACGGAATGAAAACTGAAACAAATTTCGTGATTTTGGTATTCGTTTTTTATGTAAGAGATCTTCACTGTTGATGAAAGTTGATGTCCTTATTAGGTTTTTAATTAGGGTAGCTTGATGAAAAGCCTCATTAATTATGTCTAGTTTACTTGCATTTAGAGTTAGTTTATCATGCTTTTTGAGTGTTTTTCTAGAAGGAAAGAACCGTTGTTTAGACAGAGTATAGGACTGGGTTCAACCACGTCTGGTCTAACCCTTCGTCTAACAAAACATTTGAATCAACTATGCAATTTTATTCAACAAGATTCCACCTACCAAAGGTTTGCATATTGGAATCGTTGACTATCTTCATTCTATCATTTGCACGACCAGAATGTGATGATTGAGAAAACTGTATATGATTGTTGTAATAATCTCACAAGCTATCTATCTTGTCTTTAAACTATATTCTAATTGAATGTTTTTTTTTAACCTAAAACCTCAGTTTCATGTGGCTGCTTCCACATGCCTGCTGGAGTTGATTGAACTGTATAGCATGGTCTCGTCGTTTCATCCCGTGGAAGTAGATTTCAAAGCTGAGATTGTATCTTTGCTTGAGCTCGAGAAGAGCGAAGAAGCCAAGTCGTTGTTGAGAAAATCCAGGGATGCGGTTGCAAATCTCCCCTCGTTAACGAAGTAAGCACATAGAAGATTTAGTTTGATGCCAAACATCATGTAATAGAATATAAATGAGAATCTCAGACGTCGTTTGTTTTTTTTTAGTTTGCTTATACAAGTTTGATTAAAAGAAGGGAAATTGGCAAAACTAACTAAGAAAAAAACTATAATTAAATCTATAACCAAACTAACCATATAACTATGATATAGTGTATAAAAACTACAATATATACAATCTTACCTTTCCACCACCACCCCTATTTACCCCTTTACCATCATCTCCAGCCATCACCTTTACCTCCTATCACCACCTCTTCACCATCATTCCACTAGGGTTCTCAATGTAATCTTTAGGGTTTAGATTTCTTTCAGCCACCACCTCCGGTCACCGGTCACCAACACCTCCGGCCACCGCCATTTCCGGCGGCTTTCTCCGGCCACCATCTTCGGTGATCTTTTCCGGCCACCATCTCTAACGACCTTCTCCGGCCACCATCTCCGGCGACCTTCTTCGACGAAAAACTCCGGCGACCAATTCTGGCGACTTTTGCTGGCGACCTGGCGACCAACTCTGGTGATTACCTCCGCCGACTACCCCGCCAGCCACCCCGCCGGCCACCCCGCTGGCCACCTCCGCTGGCCACCTTCGTCGGCCGGCCACCATCACTACCATCAACCAACACTAAATTAATAATTTTCTGATTCCCTGATCCTAGATTCCTAATTTTTTTAAATAGTTGGTTATTTTCTTCAATGGTTTTTTTGTTTTGGTCAGTGAACTAATTCACCCATTTTAAAAGAACTAGTCATCGTTTTAAATGGAAACATGTTAGTGATGTTTGACATGGAAATAATTTTGTGGTGGTTTTTCTTCTTATGCGTCATGAGAAGTGAATTGGAATGATTCCTTGATGGTAATGCACAGCTTATATATCAGAAAAATCAACGGCGTAGAGATTAAGCCGATTTAGCTTTCATCAACCCTAAAAACAGAAACAAACAATTGATCGAAAAGCTCCAGCAAGGAGAAATTGTCTCAATTCGTTATCAATCCGAAGGCGACTTCAAGCACCACCTCAATTCGTTTTTTTTTTAAACAAAGCCAATAAGCATGAAAAACGAAACAAGTCCTTTAAACAAAGGAGGCTCGAATAATTATTTACATAGATGATAGATGACCTTCGAAAATTACACTCATTATATAACCCTCCTTCATTCCTGATTTTGTTGAATTCTCTTGAGCTTCAAAGCAGCGCGCTTAACTAAATCCCCAAAAGGTTCAGTCAGTAAAATATCCTTTTTTGACAATTCGGTAACAAGTGCGACTGCCTTATCTATGTATCCTTTGCGACAATAACCAGATAGTAGAGTTGTGTAAGCCACCATATCAGGCTCCAGCCCACTTTCTATCATTCGATCAAAGAGTTTTGTGGCCTTTTCTATCTTGTTAATCTTGCACTGACGATCTATCAAAACTGTATAGCATACAACGTCTAGTCCAATGCCGGCAGCTGTGAATTTTCTCCAGAACTCTGAAACTCTCTTTTTTTGCTCTTCTCCTTGAACAGAACCTGTCTCTGGATCCAACTTCTGATAACTATTAAGCAAAACCGTGTATGTTACCACATCAGGTTTGATTCCTCTCTGCTTCATGTCCTCAAAAAGATCATCAGCTTTCTGTAACTCATTCAGCCTACAGTAGGTGTGAATCATGATTGTATAAGTAAACAGATCAGGTATGAGTCCTCTCTCAACCATTGTGTCAAATAGCAGCTGTGCCTCTCTCACATTGTTTATCTCACACAACGCCCCAATCAGTTTGCCACACATGCTCCTCCCAGGTTCAACTCGATAAGCCCACATTTTCTTCAGTACGTCAAGAGCTTTGTCGAGATAACCCTCCATGCAGAGACTAAAGAATAGTTTGTTGTACACACTCTTGCTCAGAGGCCGTTCCAATCTAACAAATTGTTTATAGGCCTTTTTTGAAAGGCCAGATTCACAGTAACCTTTCACCAAACTGGCATAATTGTCCGGGCATTTCTGCTCTAGCCTCCTCAAGAAATCTTCGGCTACTTCTACTTTACGTGCAAAACACAAGCCTTCAATGATCACATTGTGAGTGACAGCATTGGGCTTTAGACCCCCAGCTTTCATTCTTTTATAAACTTCTTGTGCCTCTTCCTCATAACCATTCCTTGCCAATCCAGCGACAAGCACATTGTATGTGACTAAATCAGGAGAGATGCCATTTCCACTCATTTCATCAATCAAATTAAGGGCATCAGTAACTTTACCTTGAAGGCAGTAGCCATCAATCAGAGTTGTGTAGTTGATGACATCAGGAACCATTCCTTTATCCATCATTTCTTGAAGCAACTTAACAGCTTCTTCCACCCTGCCAAGCTTTCCCAAAGCATCAAACGCGACATTGTAACAAACTCTGTCAAGGAAAATGTTCATGCCGCTAAATTCTTTGAACTTTTCCAATGCTTCCAAACACATGTCCATCTTACAATAGCACTGCAGGACTGAACTTACAATCACACAATTTAACTTCAGACCTTTTCCCAACATTAAATCCAAAAACCCCAACGCTTCAGGTAAATTCATGTCCTTGCAGTACCGAACAATAATCGCCGAGCAAGCACGAACATCAGGACCAAACCCATTTCTCTCCATCTCAAGAACAACACTTTCAGCAGCTTCCGTTTTCATCTCATCACAAAAGCCGCGAACCACCATGCTATACGCAGTTCTAAGATCATCACCAGCCAGCACTTTTTCATCTATCAAACCTTTGATCAAAACAACAGCTTTCTCTGTCTGCCCATTTGCACAAAGCCCATCAATGAACGTCTTATAAGCAAACACGGTCGGACTCTCCAAAAGCAACCTAAGCGCTCCTTCCATATCACCTTTCCTACACAATGCCTTAACCACAATTGCATACGTGTACTCGTTTGCACACAAACCCAACTGCTTAAGTTGCCGAAACAGAGCTACAACCATACCAGTTTTCCCAAACTCAATCAAACGGCTCATCAAGAAATTACAGGACTTGATACTAGGAACACGGTTCAATCGTTTCATCTGAAACAAAACATCGATGGCCTCGTCGAACATAGCGAGACTAACATAAGCTTTAACCAACGCACCGGAGACTCGGATCAAGACCTCGTACTCAGCTTCATCTTTAATAGCTTCAATCAAATCCATTACAGTGAAACCACGCTCCTCGTTCTGAATAAGTTCAACTAAAACCGAATCTAACTTCCTGTCCAAACCCCAAGTAGAAAGGATTCGGACAAGAGTAGCGTAAGCATTAACATTAGGCGAAACACCATGTTGTTTAAGCTGTCCCAAAAACGACAAAGCGAGATTAGGGTCATCTCTGGTACTATTGAGGAATCGCTGAAGACTGGCTTGGTTGAGCTTGGAGAGATTAGGATGATTCACCGGTTGTTGTTCAGAATCTGAGAGATTAGGGTTAAAAGCAGAGACGGCGTACAAACGCGAAGAGGCAGCAGGTCTTCGAATCAAACGCAAGTGTGAGTGTGAGAGTAAGAAGAAGAAGGTTGGAGAAAACAATCGCAACCGCATCAAAAATGATATTTACAGAGTTATATCGAATGATGGATGATGAGAGAATCTTTAAACCCTAAACCCCACCGCCGGCTTTTTTTTTTTTTTTTTTTTTTTTCTCTTACAGAACAAAAACACCTTTCACATTGCTGGGGATACTCTCCGATCATTTTTTAAAAAGGGACCTTGAAGTTGCTCTAATTTTAGGGTTGATTTTACTTTTATCTATAATTTTTTTTTGTACGCAAAATAAAGATAACCCTTTTTTTTTAATGAATACGACATGATTATTTTTTGTTCTTGTAACTTTGTAGAAATACAATAGAAATACATATTGTGTCCCGTACGTCTAGCATATAAAGCATTGCAGAACATTACATTGCAAAGAAACAAGTATAAAAACCATTGTACCTTTAAGTAGCATCGTTTATAACAATGAATCATTCATACAGCATCTTATGTATATAAAATTTATATTCCACTTTCTTTTGAACCCTCTCGTATTCATAAGACTTATTAACATATGTGAATCCTCTAACAAAACTCATATCTTGGAGGCATCAGCTGTGATCCGACGGTTGAGGGCAACGGCAGCCTTTGAACCGTTGGGACGGCCGAGATGCTTACTGATGAAATCTCCAGCAGCTATAAGCTTTCCCAAGTCGACATTGGTTTGGACGCCTAAACCATTCAACATGTAAACCACATCCTCTGTGGCTACATTTCCTGAAGCTCCTTTTGCATATGGGCAGCCGCCTAATCCAGCAATTGATGAGTCTACTATGCTTATTCCCATCTGCTTTTGCACCAACACATGTCGAACCATAAATGAATATATATGTAAACCATATTTTTTGCCGAAAAAAAAAAAATCAAATAGTTTCATAGATTAGTTCTTGACTTACTTGGAGAGACATCAATATGTTTGCAAGAGCTTGTCCATAGGTGTCGTGGAAGTGAACAGCCAGTATGTCGGCAGGCACAACTGCCATAACGGCTTCGAGCATGGGAACTACAGAACCTGATTTATTCAATTCACCAAACAGAGGGACTTGATTAATGGAAAGACTTAAACTCTCAACCAAGAGAACAGCACCCAAGCCCAAGAAATCCACACCCAAAATAATCTGCCGAGGCATTTCTCATAAACCCAGAACTGCTTTGTTGTAACCATAATCAACTTACAAGTCACAACAGCTTTAAAATCGGTTGCATACAGTCCTAGGCTAGGTAATGGACTTATAGCTAATATTTAAGCCGTTCAACATCTTCAATGCTTATAATTCAATTGATTAAACTATGCAAGATTTTTCAGAAAAGAAATTACCAGGAGTACCAATCCCAATTGTGTCACCTAGAGATATCTCAAAGCAGCCCATGTCGTAGAGTTCTTTCACAACATAAGCCACTTTTGAGGGTGGAACGGCTCCCTCCACTGGACACCCCACAACGCAAGATACATACCTTCAACATTGGGACATAATCATGGACTTCAATTAGAACCAACTGTTTCTGCTATAAGTGTTATATTATGGTCGAAAATTGGAAAACAGATTGATTCCACCACTAACAACATTCAATGGGTCAATAATATGAGACGTTAAACCAAGTCTGAACTAATTGGATCAAGCTTGATGGAAAATGAAGTTTGGACAAGAAAATGAAGTTTGGACAAGATTATCACACGTATGGATTAAATTTTTGCCAAACATGATCCACAGGTGATTCAATTCACGCATTAAAATTAAATAAGGTGACAAAGTATCAAATGGTTGGATAGCGAGAAACCAAAATAAAAGCACTGGGTAAAAAGAGTTTAAAGATGTTTTGCACACGGCCCTTAGCACAGAAGTATGAAAAGCTTGAGTAGGCACCACATTTGCTAGACACTATACAGAGGGAGTGAACAGATAAAGTACACAATCAACACAGATTAGAAGAACGTACCCACGGACGGGAACCCCATGCTCCTTTGCAGCAGCGGTAACAGCACGATATCTCAAGAGACTCTCTTCGATGGTACAGTTAATATTTGACAAGGAGAATGACTCAGAAGCTGATGCAAAGATTGCAACTTCCTTAGCACCTGCAGATACAGCCGCTTCAAAGCCCTAAAAAGAAACAAGGACTCCATGTTGGTGTTCAAAGGTAAGAAACAAAGAATTGTTTCGAGAATCCTAGGAGATAAATGGTCCATACTTTTAGATTTGGTGTCAGAACAGGCAATCGAGCCCCATCTAAACTATTTACAGCATCCATTACATCCTTTGCATCTGCAAGCTACAAGGTGAAATAGTATAAATTTCTGTTCAGTTAAATTAGTTCCTCTACATGGAAAATGGGTTTTTCTCCATTATTTTGCCTATCGGAAGCAATTTGAATGTCTTGTAGCAAGAACTATAGATTGTAACCAAAATAAAATCCGAAAAAAGGTATGCTTGTTGCTCAGGTGAATGTAGGAACAAGCAAGACCATATGAGCAAGCAATGGATTTGTGTTCGAGTTGGCAGCTAGTACTCAAGAAAATTTGTTCCATGACGCGTGAGAGGTTTCAAAATACACTCCTAGTGAGATGCCCAACAAAAACAAACTCGAAAACTATAATGTTGCATCTTGAAAAACTATTTAGATGCAGCTAACTCTACAAAGGAAACATTCATTTATATGAGAAAATTATAGTCTATCTACAGTAAAAAAAAAAATCATTTCTTTAAAGTGGTCACTCTATATGCTTTATAATGGAGATACCAAACATAGGATCATATGAAACAGCAGGGAGACAATAAAGTTCACAAACACCAGCATAATAGCATTACCTGGGGAACCCATTTTGGTGATACAAAACTTGTAGCCTCGACAACGGGCAATCCAGAAGAAACTAATCTCTGAATTAGTTCCACCTTTACAGATGTGGGTACTATATTTTTCTCATTCTGCAGGCCATCCCTTGGACCAACTTCTACAATCTTCACAAACTTTGGTATACCTTTAGAGATCTGATGAAATTCAAACAGAAAATACAGAAATAAGATAGAGAAAATGGATAATTGGCTTATGATTTATGTAGATAGATGTCAAAAACTACTTCCTCCATCAAGAAAATTTACCTTATGAGTTATATGTGGCGTGCCATTGTCATTGCTAAATGTGCTATACTTATGGCCCTTAAAACTTTTGGATTCCCTTAGAGTTGCAGAAACTGTAGAAGTCCTCCCTGAAATAGAAATATTCTGAAGCAGATGTAGTTCTCCTTCAGATAGTTTTCGAGTATGCCTTCTCCACGGGAAGGACTCTTTACCACCGAAGCTTCTATCATCATCACTGTAAAAGTAAACAGATTTTTTAAAAGGAACGAAAATAAAGATGCCATCAATCAAACTTCTTCAAAGGATTATTATTGGCTCTCACATGCAACTGTTAGAGGTGGTGCAATCTCTTCCATCAATCCAACGGTGTCCCATGCCGAAATCATCCCTAGGCCGACAAGCACCAGAGGAAAACCTCTGAATCCTATCAATTGTACTCATACTAGGCAACTTGTCAAAGCCAAGCGGCTCCTCCAAACTCGACATGATGGTAGTGGTGGTGACAAAATGTGAGACTGGAATAGAAGGATGATGCAAATGAGTGTTGTTTGTTAGACTCTTGCACCATAAAGAATGGGCTCGTCTCGCCCCATTCCATTGCATATTTTTTTTTCAGCAATAGTTTTGAGCTTTTTTTTCTGGAGAAAAATTGTCAGAGAGTCCATTGCTCAAACAAATTTGTTCAAAAATATTCCACAAAATCCAATCAAGATTCCAAAATCGATTTCTTTCTTTTTAGCCAGAAATCGATAAATTTCACTGACAAATATGTTCTCCGATTAGAAGCGAATCTAGAGGGGACGAGATTTTACCGTTGCGATGAAGAATCTCCGGCGATAAGATTTGATCTCCGGTGACGTAAAGAAGACGCAGGAGGATGATGAAGAAGGACGCGTCTAAGTTTATCTCCACCCTCTAACTCTGGTTGGGAGGTCCTCTTTGAGTTGGGGAGACGATGATGACACACATTTATTTTTGGTCCTCAATAATTATAAATACACAAAATCAATTTAAGCAATTATAACATGTTTTTTTTTTTTTTTAACTTCTTCTTTTCCTCTTTACTGATTGGAGCAACAAATTTTAAATAGGAGTGTGTGTAGTATTAAATTATTATTATATGGTGGAAATTTATTTGAAAATTGACCACTCAAATAAGTGGAGTGTGTTTAGATAATAAATAATATAAATTTAGTATAGTAAATAACTGATAAGTAGGTGAAATCAAGAAATTGGACATGGCAACTTGTGTATAATAATAAAGGAGATATGTTAGTTGCAACAATTTTTCAGCTAACAAATGTGGTTTCACTTCAAAGCATACACAAATGTCATTGTTTATACTTCTAAAACACTAACTTTTAGTAAAGGATTTCACCAAAAATGTCTGCATCCGAAACTAACATAATGGTATAAAATTCTCAGGTATCATCAAGGGAAATAAAATTTACTCCAACAACACAAATATGACACCTTTCTTCTTCTATTGAAGATTGATCTCATATATGACACCTTCCAAGTTTGCTACGGTACACCGAGTCCCAGAAACTTCATTCATCAGCATCCCGTGCTGAGCGCCTTCTCTCAAGATCGCAGAATCCATCCTGAAACGATGTTTTTAGATCATATGAAAATTGCAGCCATATGAGGGAAAATTGCAAAAGTTGGTGGCTGACAATCTTACTGTCTAGCCCGTGATACGTATGCTAAAATGAACTTGCAGTTTCCATGTCCCCTGATCCGCAGAAGCTGCTCAACACTGTCAAATAGCAATGGCACACTTGATTGCTGAAAGCTTACGTATTGTCAAGGCTTTTTTTCTTCTTCTTTTCATTCTGGTGTAAATCATAGGAGTACTAAATATAGTTTAACTGATCTGAACTAAACCAAATCTGAACTGAACATAAGATTTACCATTTCAGGTTTTTTTTTTGTTTCTCAAACCATAATTTCTTTGTAAACTCGAACTAAAGATGTATTTTTTCTAAATATCCGAATCCGGACCAAAACCAGAACGGCATCAATAACACTACAATCAACCAGTGTACTATGCAGATAGATAAAAAAAACTGTTATCGAACATAAGGATATAGATATCAGCTCCAAGGATAAGATCAAAGCCATATTTGTGTTTCTGTAAAATTTCACCTAGATGATCACTATTTCCCCATTCTAGCTTTGCAGCCTCTAGTTCTGTAGATAGAAATGTGAAACAGAACCCTTTACTAACATGAATGATGAGAATCGATAGCTTAGTTGATTTTATTTTCTCACCAGCTGAGGGGTTAGGACCGCTGGAATGTCCATGCAGCTCGATGTTTTTCTTCAGTATCTGAAAAGTTATAAAAACCTGATTATATTCCACCAATGATTATGAATTTTTAGAGCAACTCTTCAGGGAGGCAACCTTGCCTTGAGCACTTCATCGTTATGGTCAGTAAAAATAACTTTACGGCAAAATTTGCTACAGAGAACTCCAGTTATCCCTGAGTTAAAGAAGTTTAAAGATTAGAAACTACACAGGAATTAAACCAGAAGAAGAAAACGTATTTTTAAGCTTTGGAAGAACATTCAGCAAATTAAGGAACTAGTCCTTCCATTATATTCTCAAAGACCAAAGAAAGAGCACACATTTAGGAGTTTATATATGTGAAAGATGGTGAATTCAGGTAAGGGCAGACTGCTAAGACCAACTCTTCCAGGAAATTATACAACGTATCTAACAATATAGATGAAAGCACATGCAAAGGTGGTGATTCACCATTAAGTACTAGGATAAACAAGATGCATTAGTGTGGTCTAATAAAAATGGAAAATGAGAAAAGGTCATAAACAGCACAAACCAACGCCAGATCCCAACTCCAAAATTGAACATCCCTGGAGAATCTCAGCATTTTCTGAGAGATAACCATTCATAAGCATCGCACCAGGCCAAACCAGCTGCCCTGTTAAATCAAAATCAGCTGTACCACAAACATTTTAGACATCCTGTTATGTAACAGCATAAAGCTTTTATGATATATACTAACGAGGATAGAGATAAAAATCGCTGAACTCTCATTAGTCATAAAATAGTCTTTCAATGGAAAAGGAAGTTCAAAGAATACACCAGTCAAAAATCTCTGAATTCTAATTGCTCCTACATAGTCTTTCAATGGCAATATAAAAGTACAAAGAATACACCAGCCTCGTATACAGATCAGTGACTCGACATTGACTAATAATAACTTCATGAAGATTTGAAGAGCATATAAACAACATAAGTTCAACTCTGATGATCATAACACAAACCTCACAACAACCAAATCAAATATTATACCAATAAAGTTTTCTCCTTTTTTTCTTATCTAAGAAGCAAAAAAAACAATGCAAGATTGATACAAGATAAAGAAAAAAGAAACTCACTTGAAGCTGATTGGAGACAGTAGAGTTCAAGAACATGAGAACCAAACGTAAACTTGGTCAACTGATAACTGCATCCGACAAAAAGACAGAAACAAACATGTCTTAAGGAAACCATAACCTAACACTTGATCAAAGGTTAAAACCAAATTAAACAAACATTTGTATATATATATATATATATTTGTTTCTGTAACAAAATTACTCATCGTTGATGAAGAAGGACTCCAAACAGACTATTTCTTCTTCTTCTTCTTCCTCTTCTTTATTTGCTTCTCTCCGTTTCTCACTTTCGCTACCCATCTTTGATTCCAGAAACTAAACCAGATTATAATTAAAAATTATCAGATTAGGGAATCGAGAAAGCAAAGTATTGATTGATAATGATAGGTACTTTGTCAGAGGGGGTGCGGCAACAATGGCGTCTGATGACTTCAGCTGCGGGCGGCGGTTCCGGGAATAAGTGATTAGCGTTAGGGAGCAGACCAAACCGATGCTTTTTCGGTTATCTGATTTTAACCGGTTTCAGAAGAAAATTGAAATCCATCTAACACAATTGAAATCCGTCTATCTGATATATTAATAAAAACAATTCTTGTAGATAACGTAAATTTATAAATTCTATAAAGTAATAAAATGAAAAAATTATTATACTTTGATAAGATGTATTTTTTGCAGTTTTAAGTTTTTTTTTTGATAATGTTTCATTTAGAATTATTTTATTTTAATAGTTGTATTTTTTTACAAATATTTGTGTGTGTTCACTTCAAATGTTCATTTTTTTTAACTCTATGTATTTTGGTCTCTTCGTACAAAACTTACATTTGTGTATTTTACATGGATTGTTTTTGTTTTATAATGAATAAAAATATTGAATTCAATATCGACGTAGTTTCTCATAATTCTGGCCAAAAAAATCCTGCTTGGAATATTGGAAGAGGTGGTGCTTGGGTTCTTAGAAATTCTGAAGGTACATGCAGTTTTACTCCACACTGGAAGAGCCTTTAGTAACATGGTCTCAAATAATGAAATGGAATTGGAATATTGGCTTGGGCAATCAAAAATTTGAAAAGTCTCACGATTAGGAGAATTATTCTTTCTCGCTATTGAGAGTCAAAAGATTTGATACAATCTATCCTCAGACCAGAAGCTTAGCCTTCTTTTAAATTCGAATCAGAGGTTTTGTTGGTATAGGATTAAATCTCATCCCCTTTTTTGGAAATTACACTAAGAGGATAGAAAGTGCAAACAAAGGAACATTCCCCACATTCCTGATTGCTCAAAGTGTGACTAGAGAGGATTGAGTACAAATCATATGGTTATTTATTTCCACCGTGATACCCCAAATTATTTCTGAAAATTAAACTCTTGAGCAGAGGCAAAATTGATTTGTTGACTAGAGAGAGAGGTCAAAAGGATACTAAAACTTGACAAAATCATCAAAAACATCCCAAATATAAATAAAATAAAAACTTGTACGGCACATGTTAAAATGACTTATCCCTCATATCAAAATGCCGACATACAAAACAAATATATATAAAGAAAAAAATATAAGATGCGTTAAATTAGGGGAAACACACAAAGAATCAAAATTTAATTGAGATCTGAAAGAAAAAGAAAAAAGGAATCTTTATTGTTGAAGAAGAAGAAGAAGAAGAAGAAGAAGAGAAACTTTTTTTGAAAGAAAATGGGAGCAGCGAAGAATAATAATAATATATGGGCATTAGCCAACGCCGAAGATGGAGGAGGAGCTAACGGCAACGCCAACGCCAACGCCCAACAGATTCCATATTCTTCCTTCGTCGTCGATACGTCTTTGCCTCTTCCTCTCATGATTCCTCGTATCATGTTCGTCTTTCCCTATTCTCTCAATCGTTTCCTTCTATTGTTCCCCGTTTGATTTCGATTTTGTTTTAGCTACGGAGATTGTTTTTTTTTTTTTTTTTGTTTTTTCCTCCCTAATATTGGGATTGAGGAACAAGTCTCTGACCTAGAGAGAACCCAGAAGTTGGCTTTATTGCTATTTCCTTTACACTTGGGATTTGTTGTTTCTATGCTGTGGTTGTTGTAAAGCGCTTTGTGATGACATACATAGTTACAAAAAAGTTTCCTTATCTTGAAGAAAGTGACGAGATTGTTATAATAACATAAAAAGAGACAAAAGTGATTAGACTGCTTTGTTGTTGACTCATATTTCTTGTTATTGTCTCGTTTTCATGGCGTATTAGTCAAAAAAAATGAATACGAATGTGGCATCATGAGTCTTGTTTCTTTCTGTAGGAAGAGAGAGAGAGAGAGAGAGAGAAAAGCTATCTTGAACCTTTTTTTTTTTTTTGGGTTCTAATTGCTGCTTTCTTAACAGAGAGCTATGTAAAGATCTGTTCAAGAATTGGCGAGAGCTTGATGATTCACTCTTCTCTGTCGAGAGAGTATCAGGAGGCATCACAAATCTATGTGAGTTGTTTCCATTATATCACCTTCTTTCCTTTACAAGTTTACTTGTCAATGTTCATATTCTACCTTGTTGCAATGTTGGTTTTCAATTGTTCATAGAAATGTGTGTAGGAATGGAACTCAGCATTATTTTTTACATCTTTTTTGTCATCTTTTTATGATGGCAGTGCTCAAGGTTTCTGTGAAGGAAGACACAGATAGACAAGTATCTGTAACAGTTCGACTGTATGGGCCTAACACGGAGTATGTTATTAACCGTGAGAGAGAGATACTGGTAATTTCCCTTATTCATATTATATCATAAGTCCCTTCCCCTTGTGTTCTGGTCTGTCTTTTTGATTTCTTAGTTTGTGTTACCAAGAATTTCTATGTTATTTGAATTATTTGTCTTCTAGTGATGTCAAGTTTAAGCTTCAGCCTTACATCCGATCATGGCAGAGTTTTTTCTCAGTTTTCTTGATGTATCAAAAAAAAAAAAAAATTCTGCTCGTGTTCCTGTTATTTCTCTTGCACCATTTGAAGTTTTGTCATTTGTCTTTTTCGTTATATGCTCCTCTCATCTTCAATAGGCTATCAAGTATCTCTCGGCTGCTGGATTTGGTGCCAAGTTGCTTGGTGGATTTGGAAATGGCATGGTGCAATCATTCATCAATGCAAGAACCTTAGAGCCATCAGGTAGGCATTTTAAATTCTTGTAGCGGAATATAGAATGTCTTTAAAATATGTAAGTGGATTACCTGGAAATTCACATGGTTAAACAAATCGAATGAAGGTTTGACTCCACAAGAAAAAATAACAAATGGATAAGCTTCAATTCTTGTGAAGAATACTTCTATCCTATGGAATTATTGGCACTGCTCCTCATTAACATTGGTGGAACACCTCTTTAAACTATGGACTTTCCAGTCTTGTGTTTCATTTGTTTACTGTAATAATAGTGGACGAGCTGCTCAGTCGAATTCTGTTTTATGGACTTCAAATGAATCTCATTTCTCTTTTTGTTGTGGGCAGACATGAGAGAGCCAAAGATTGCTGCGGAAATTGCCAAAGAGCTTGGAAAGTTTCATAAAGTGGACATACCAGGTTCCAAGGAACCTCAGTTGTGGGTTGATATCTTGAAGTTCTATGAAAAAGGTCTTACAATTTATTTTTGTTTTAATTACTGTTATATTTTTTTCTCCTTTAATGAGCGTTGGCTACAAATCATCTCATATGCAATTTCTATGTCTTCCCTGTACCCTTACTTGCAGCATCTACTCTTAGGTTTGAAGAGCCTGACAAGCAGAAGCTCTTTGAGACAATTTCGTTTCAAGAACTGCATAAAGAAATTATTGAACTCAGGGTATTTCCTTTTTCTCAGTAAAGTTTTTGTATTTCTGCCCTGTGTATGTGGTCTTGATGTCTTATGATTCTCCATTGCTGGTGTTTGAAAAATCAACTTGTCAAGTTATTCCTGGAAACCAAACAATACAAGTAATAGTATATCTTTCATGTTGGAATTTGTAGTCATTTTTGTTGCACAGAATGACATAAACAATGCTAAATTGTGACCAACTTTGAATGATGTCGACGAATTGGTCCTCTGGTTCTTCTCCTATACAGTAAATTGTTCAAAAATCTGCTAATGTTCCTTTCTGTATTCTAAATTTTATTCTCTGCTTTGGGTTGATAATATTTGCTAATCCTGATGATTGATCAGGAATTCACAGGCTTACTTAACGCACCTGTGGTATTTGCTCATAACGATTTACTCTCAGGAAACCTGATGCTGAATGACGAAGAAGGTAAGAAATTTCCTTCTTCTCTGTACATCTTTCAGCCATAATGAATTAATGACAGACATAGGCACTAAAAATTAGGGTCACGTACCCGAAAATTTGCATTTTAGTTTTGATCTTAATAGTGAGATGGTTCTATACAAGATCCCATAACCACCTTTAAGAGTTGGATAACAATGATTTTTTGGTTTCGCTTAAATGATTTCTTCTAACTTGATTCTCTTTAATCCATATATAGAGAAACTATACTTGATTGATTTTGAGTATGGATCATACAACTATAGAGGCTTCGACATCGGAAATCACTTCAATGAATATGCAGGATACGACTGTGATTACAGCCAGTATGTTCTACTTCATTTGCTTCTTCGGTTGTTTCTATAAAAAAAATCCTCAACAGATCAGAACATAACTAACTGCGTGTTGTGGTTTCTTCGTAGGTACCCAAGTAATGAGGAACAATATCATTTCATCAAGCATTACTTGCAGCCAGACAAACCAGACGAGGTAAGAAAATATCAGGCGTTTGGAATAGATACATAGTAATATGTCGCAAAACATTACTTTTGCGTTCGTTTGAAACAAGTTTGGCTATATTGCCAAGTGCAAAGCTTAAGAATTATATATAAATTGCTTGTGTAAACAGGTCAGTGTTGCTGAAGTAGAATCAGTCTTCATAGAGACAGATGCATACAAATTAGCTTCTCATTTGTACTGGGCAATATGGGCGATCATCCAGGTGCGCTTGTTAAGTCATCTAGTATACTGCTTTATGATAATAACTTGTATTACGCTAATGTAACTTGGAC
This sequence comes from Camelina sativa, assembly GCF_030686135.1. Classification (NCBI taxonomy): domain Eukaryota; kingdom Viridiplantae; phylum Streptophyta; class Magnoliopsida; order Brassicales; family Brassicaceae; genus Camelina; species Camelina sativa. Next base: position 31,805,123 of record NC_141886.1, read on the forward strand.
AAATTTGTTGGAACAGGCAAGGATGTCTCCCATTGAGTTTGAATATTTGGGTTACTTCTTTTTGCGGTACAACGAATACAAGAAGCAAAAGCCTCTTACCTTTTCACTTGTTACATCTTACAGGTCTGCAACTTTGTAGCCTTTGGCCAAAATGGTTAAATCTTTGTCTAAATTTTTGTCGTGTTGTTATCAATTCTTGTAAAATTTGTTTGTGTTCTTCGTACACCTTGTATGGTTTGTATGAATGAACTTGATTTGTGGAAGTAGTCGCGCTTTATATTAACAATCACCCACAAGCAAGGTGCTAAGGTGGATGACTGAACAAATGTAGTGATAATAATCTTCTCCCACACTTTAACAGTTAAGACTTAAGAGTCTTCGAGACGTGACAGCAATTTGTGTGCTGCAAAATCTAAAACCTGAATGAGGCAAGTTAACTTGCTCTATACAGCATCATTGGCTACTAATGCTGATTGGTTAGATCTTTAAGATAAAATTATAGAAGAAAGTTAGCAGCTTATATAGAAGAAAGAAAGCAATGACAAAATCAAAATGTTTTCGATGGCTTTGGTCTAGGTGATATGACTGCATGTATGGCACTAAAGTTATATATTTAACAGAGCCTTGGCAAAAATACAATTAGTAGGGTTAGGAGTAGACTCCAAACTGTAATTGTTTAATTAATGAGAGTTGAGCCAAGAAAAACTAAAACATTACTGAACCTCCACTAACTGGTTTTCTAAGTAGTTAATCTGAGGGACAAGTAATTGTGGCGGGATCAACAGCTTCTCTGTTCTAAGGGCTTCACCATATGCTGCAATGAGCAGTGCTTCAGCTCGACCATGATCCTTTTTCCTCTTAAGTTGCGAACTAAGCGATGGAAACAACTCTGCTGCAACTCGTCTACTATCGTCCTGTAACAAATATTGTAAAACTTTGTCAACGTTTGAGGGATTTGTTTTTAAAGTGCTTGGACAATAGTTTTAACAAAGTTTGACAGTAAAAAGATCAAACCACCTTTGTGCTACTACCACTGGCAAGTTGAAAATGCCTCTTCCATAAAGATGCAGAGACTGGAATGACACAAAAGCCTGAAGCAACAAGTGTTCCTATCCATAACCCATATCCAAATCCTCCACTATACCAACCCTAAGACACAAACACAAACATTTCAGTTTTAACCAAAAAAAAAACACACCAAAACTGAAGAAAAATGAAATGAGTATTGTAGTATTAACCTGTTTTCCATCTTTGGGAAACGGATTCGATTGTTCTATATATACTCTGCTTCCTACATTATTTGAACACAAAAGATGTAAAAAACTTCTTCTAAATCTCACCCAAAGAACACAAAAAAACCAATGTAAAGAAACAAATAGTCTTACCAGAAGGAACATCTAAACTCTGAATCAATTGCACAATTGACTTTGCGTCCAAACGTTTTCTTACTCTTTTCCCAACTAAAACTGGGATGTGAGGTGTATCAAAAACCTACTCCAGATTTAACAAAAACAAAACCAACTTCAGTTAACAAAGTCTCGAGTCTATCAACGGTTCAGAAGATTTCCCACAGATTACAACTGAACCATGTAAACCTTAAAACTGTTCTGTAATAACTCAATCAACTCTGGTAGTAACTCTGATTCTGTTAAATTGAAAAGATAGATACTTTTTGTAACCCTAATCAATTGAAAAGAAAGAAAAAAAAAACCCCTAAAACGTTCACCAGTCAAGTGACTAGACCTGAGCAGAAGAAGAAGAAGAAGAAGAACCCAAGTGGTCAAATTTAAGAAGAGCCAAGGCACCAGACAAATCAGGGTCAATCCCAATGACGCAGCTTGACTCAGAACTCTGCTGAGTCGTATCTTCGTCTAGTGAGGAGAGAGAGAGAGAATCCAACCATTTCTCCTTCATTAACGCCGCGCCGATAGCTTTCGTCGTAGGAAGAGCGCTAAACGCGAGACTTCGCCGGCGAGTGAACGGAGCTGTGAAAGACGGCGAATGAGAAAGGAAAGGTCTGAGCTTTGAGAAGAGACTATGCATCTGTGGCAGCGACGGTTGGCCGGACAATGTCGTCATTACCAAATTAGAGCAAAAAAAAAACTCACACCCGTTTTCAATTTTCTAATTAATATATTTTTTTTTTGGGTTTTAATTTTTTTTTTTTTTTTTAAGTTTGTCTTTGACCAAAAAAAAAAAAAGGAAATACAAAATGTTACAAAAAAAACCATTGAATATTTTCATGTATAATTTGAATATTTTATAAATAATTAATTAACGATCAATTATATATTGGACAAAAAAAAAAAACACTTCTAAAATTGACATCCTACAGAATAATCCTACTCCAAGAAGGATGATGGCCAGAGACATTTCCACCTTGCAATATCTTCTTTACAGTTTAGCTTTCGTATTCCTCCATAGAATCCGTCTTCTTCATTACCTTTCTCTCTATGATCTTTCCTGTTGATCATTGTTTTTCTCCACCTTGATCCAATTGTGTACTGTTTAAATTCCAGCACTACTATCTCTGTTTTCACCATTAATTCATCAACAAATTAACCATTTAGTACAACATGTGACTATACATGCATAAATCTTTAATTTAATATAGAAAGGTTAATGTCACATGATATTATGGGGTTATATATGTTGAATTCTGATGCAAGAGAGGACGGTAAGAAATTCGAAAACCTTGTCTTTGTTTAATTGATTTTACGTTTTGTGGTGATTCTGATGCAACAAAAGAATCATCGTTTCTTAAATATTCACTTTATTCAACTAATTTTAGGGAATTTAATAGCCTTTGTGAGCTGAGGATATGAGTAAATATTTGAATGTGAAATCCAATTTTAAACACTCTCAACCAATATTCCATTTCTAAACCATAGAATATGTAGCCGAGAACTCACCACTAATATGGCAATGACAATGGTTGAGATTGCCATCACATGAATCCAAGTGGCCAACAACACTATACCACCATCCTACACAACAACATCACCCAAAGCTTGCTTTAAAATCAGATTATTTCCAAACAACAAGCATTAGATTATAATTTACCATAAGGAAACTCTTTGTTTCTTCTCCACTGGATCTCGATGTGATCTCCAGGTTTCAACTCCTTTAAAGAATCTGATATATAGAGACGATGAGGTGATGCATCAATGGGAGCTGCTCTTATCCTCTCCCATGTCACATCCTTTTCAACCGCAATTGCTCTTCTACCATGTGGTGGAAACCTAAAATCCACAATAAAGTCTAGCTAGTTTACAACTTTTGATGAAGAATACGCAAAAAAATTGTATTTTCTATGGACATGAGATATGTTTTATACCTAGCTTGAAAAGTATTAGTGTGAGTGTCATAGCTTAGCTGAGCATCATAACATGACAACATGAACCCTACATGTCCATTCTGCTTTTACGTACACACCGAAAATATCATATACTACTTTCATCAAATCCATTGAAGCACATAATGATTAATGGATAAAAATATGTTTATGAAATTGATGATTACCTCACGGTTGTATACTTGAGCTGGGAACCAAAATCGACCTGTTTCAAGAGAAAGGTAGAAGCTCATGGTAGAATCAAGTGACACAGAGGGTGCATCTATCATCCTTTGATAACCATCTCGAATAATGGAAGAATGAGATCGAATCAGAGATATGATTTTGGCCAGCCAAGGTTGTTCAGTTTGGTGATGAGGAGAATCAAGATGATATGGGGAAGACCTATAGCATTGCCACTCTTTGTGAGCAGCAGGTCCAAGAATTTTTCCCCATTTGGTTATCAAGTGTTTCTCCCACAAATAATCACTCACACATCTCTCTCTCAAGGAGCTACATACCCTAGACAAGCTACATAGTTCAGAGGGAGGAAGAAGGTCGAGAATGCAGTCGAGAGGAAGGTCCGGAAGGTCGAGAATCGACATTTGGTTAAGCACTGGAGAGGCTAGGTCTGGTGTGGTCGGGTGTAGGATTTTCATGAAGGGGTTCTTGTAGAAGTAGAAGGAGAACAAGGTTTTGGTTTTAGATATCCATGTAGGTTGGCATAGAGATTTGAAAAACAAGAAGAAAGATATACAAGTGATCAATAAGTATAGAAGCATTTAGGTTGTACTATTTTTGTTGTGTTACCGTTAAATTTGTTGTTTTTGGAGCATAAATGGAAATAAATGATAAATATATAGCCAATTGGAACTAAAGGATGATATAACCAATTCCAGGTGACTATAAACAATTCCTCTCTCTTGTTTAAGAACTTGAAACCATTTTATTGAAATCAAGAGAGAGAAATGGAGAGTTGGATTCAAAAAACCTAGATTTAAAAGAATGAGAAACCCTTATAAAATCCAATATTAAAAAACAAAAGCTGGAATAATGTGGAAAGATATAGCAATTATGCATGGGTTACCTGAACCTAAAAAATCAACAAAATAATACTTAAGGAGAACTGTATAATAATAATTATAAAATAGTAATCAACCGATGAGGAAGAAGAAGAGGATCAGGAGGAAGAAGAATTGGAACTCCCTCGGCACCTCCACCTTCTTCAGAAAGCAGTTTTCTTTCTTCTTCCTCCCAAACCCTCAATTACGAAATAACAAAGTATGATGAGAACAATCAACTATTCCTTTCTTATAAAAGTCCTAATTTTAGACAAATCATCTATTTTTTAATCGCTCGCACAAAATAGCAAATACTTTCATTAGAATAAGAAGAGAGGTTACTACTTATTTTACCTTTTTGTCAATAATATCAAAGTGAGAGAAATTCTACTTCCATTCCATATATACTACAAATCATTCTTTGATATTAATCTCTAACTTCCAAATCCATTGTCCCTTATCTTTTAACGTTCATATATATGAAGAAGCTTTATCTCCATTGCGCATGCGATTTCTATTGCCAAAAAACATCTTCTACAGCTATACACCACAAAATAAAACGAGAAAAGGAAAAACATGCTTCTAAGAGCATCTCCATTGGGGTATCTATTTTACATACCTTCAACAGTAAGATTTGCTTCTTCCAAGTTCCACCTTAGGCATATGCATAATCAAATAGGAGAAGCGTTCTCCATAAAGGCCCGGAACATTGAAATATTTCAAAGAAGGGGTAACTATCAATAAAATTAGTGAAAATATACCAGTTTGACACAAATTTGGCAATTAATTGCTAGATTAACACTCCAATTTATCCAATAACTAGAATGACACAATTTTTAGGTAAAATGACTAAAAACCCAGATTTTTTTTAGCTTTTTTTTAAAAACGAAAATACAATATAGCATTTAATATTTTGATTTAAAAATATGATTAATAAATAATATAAAATGATTAAAAAATAGACTAAAACTCCAGAAAATATGTTATTTTTTTTTAAAACGAAAATACAATAGCATTTAATATTAGCATTTAATATTTTGATTTAAAAATATGATTAATGAAAAATATAAAATGATTAAAAAATAGACTAAAAACCTAAAAAAATTGTTATTTTTTTAAAACGAAAATACAATATAGCATTTAATATTTTGATTTAAAAAATATGATTATGAAAAAAACAAAATGATTAAAAAATATGATGTTTATTGTTTTAATATAATTTTTAAAAATAAAGTATGACTAAAAAATCTGCTGTCACTATATCAACATAAAACAAATTTGTTATCATTGTATTCATATATAATAAATCTGTTATCAAGCAGCAGATTTTTTAGTAGGAAAAAACAACTGTCATAACATAAGAAAATCTGCCATAACGTATATTGTGCATGTGGGTCAATATAGCAATTTTAAAAAGACTTTCGAAAATCTGTTATCAAACAACAGATTTTTCCATCAATCCAAAAATCAGTCATAACTTACAAAAAATCTGTCACCACTATATGTCAAACTAACAATTAATTTTACGTTTATAAATCTGTCGCAATGTGACAGATTTTTTAAGTGAAAAATAAAACTGTTACAACAATCATAAAAAATCTGCCACAAAATTCCAAGAAAATTGACTAAAACAATGAAAATCTGTCATGACTTTATAAATAAGTCTGTCGCATTAAGAAAATCTGTTGTTCACAAAAAAACTGTTGTTACACACTTCAAATAAATCTGCCATAGAAAAAAATCTGCCGTCAAACTCTGCAAATTAATCTGCCATCTAAAATAAGTCTGCCAAAGAAAAACTGCCATCGACAATAAATCTGCCACTTACAAATTAATCTCCCATTACTTGTATGGCAGACTTTTATAAAAAAAAAAAAAAAAAAAAAACAAAATTGCAGGAATTTTTAACCAAAGGTAATATTGACTTTTTTTTTTCCTAACAAAGCAAAAAAGGGTATTTTCAGTATAAAACTAACCCAACTGACCCTCAAATTTTAGGAGTTAATCTAACAATTAACTGCTCAATTTGGGTCAAACTAGTGATTTTCCCATAAAATTATGTAAAAAAGAATAGTTTAATAGTGTCGGCTTTAACTACAAGGGTGAGCATTGTGACCCCTCGCCCGTGTATCAAAGGTCCAAAACAAAAATTTGTATGAATAAAAGAGGTCAAAAAAAATTATATGAATAAAGGGTCCATATAGATTTTTTATACGTACGTATACGACTATACGAGGGGCCAAAAAAATGTTGTGTATAAAAATGGATGCATAAAATAGTTTTAATTTTTTTTTCTTATCAAAATAAATGGAACTTTTAATAATCTTTGATGTATAAAAATAAAGAAATTTTGCCGAGGGACCTATAAAATATTTGAGCGGGCACTGAGTTTAAGCATGGAAGAGGACAAATATATATTTTATCATCTTATTACTAAACAGGTACATTAAAATATTAAAATCTCTCGATTACTCTCCATCTATATAATCATGTATATCTTTTATATTAAGTTAATCGAAACAAACAACATTCTTTATTGATATTTTTCTTCTTCATACTCCATGACAGAGTTCCCAGTTCTAACTTGAACTGGTGGAGTTTCGTAACATTTTTTAAGACAAGCCACACATTCTGACGCCGGTGATGAACGTTGACAATGCTGTCGACAAATCTTATTGCATTCTATCGCCGATTTTGCTTCGCCTTCTATCACAATTACCGCTAATATGATCATGAACAATGCTATGCTAGTTACCTTTCCCATTTTTCTACTTTCACTTTTTCTTTTTCTTATTTATGTTTATGAATGGGTTCGAATGAGAACTTATCTATTTATAATATTGAGACACTAGTTGACATTGCTTTTCATTGAGTATTAGTCAAAATTTTATATCTTTCCATGTTTGTTCACACTTTGTTAATAGTCAATTTTTTATATATTTTTCCATGTTTGTTCTCACTTTATAATTAGTCAAAAAAAAATTTCTTTCCATGTTTGTTCACACTTTGTTAATAGTCAAATTTGTATTTCTTTCCATGTTTATTCTCACTTTATAAGTAGTCAAAACTTTACTTCTTTCAATGTTTGTTTTCACTTTATAATAGTCTAACAATCAACACTATGTAGTATGTACAAAATAAATCTATTCAAATAAAATTTTTATAAATAAAACTATTATGCTGGAACCGATATCAGTTTGTCTCAAACATAATATGTAATTAAGTTTTTTTGTTTTTTAGATTTATTTCGTGTAAAAATACATTTCACACGTGAAATATTTGAACATGTTTCAACGTAGTAGAGAAAATATTGATCAAATTTTCAATTCGACTTAACTTAATTATCCCAAATCCCCCCCCCACTTTTTTATTAAACAGTACACAAATGTCTATTTTGCCAACTTTAACTACGAAACTGACTTATTATGAAATGAAGTATCAAAAATTGTTTAAATCACCAATATTCACCCATAAATCAATTTGTCCACAACAACGTGTTAGTTAAAAAATTTTTGTTTACGTACCTCATTTAAAAAGTTGATAGTCAATTAGTCATGGTATAAAATGTTAAAGAAAAGTGTTTTCACCAGAAGAAAAACAAAATTAGTTAAAAAAGGTGTTACTTTGCCGTATATATAACTTTAGAAACTATATATCAGTTTATATTAATTAGATATTGGGGATTTGACTTATATAAGTAAAGGCCGAATTAAAGAGAGAGAGATGATAGAAGTTAAAAGGAACTAAGGAAGAATGGAAACTGAAGGTCAAGGTTTCCTTTCGATGAGGGAAGGTTTCATATGAACAAGCTCTTCTTTATTCGCTCCCATGGCAAGAGCTGAACGACCAGCCTCTAAGAATCTTTTGACAGCATCTTCCATGTACCTCTTCCCTTCAATAACTGTCATTCCTTTGCTTATTTCTTTAGGGAATGTTGTAAGCATATTATCTCCTTTTAGAACCGCAGCTAGTTGTACAAGCTCTTGCTGAAACTCAGTCAACAAAGCTTTCTCATTCGCCTCTCCCATTCTTATCCTAACCGGTTCCGGTAGCGTCTCGGGGCAATCAGTTCGAGGCTCCTTTCGGATCTGTAAGATGTTCTCAAAAGTCCCAGCCCATTCATCTCTCTTTGTGAGGAAAGGCGTTGATAGGTTGAACAGTTTCTTCACAGTCGCGGGGATGGAAGAGTGCTCGTACTCCGACGATGGAAATGGAGACCCGTTTGGTCCATGTACGACCGTTCCTTTCTCGATCCATGGTGACACTGCTATTGTTGGTACACGAATACCTAACCGGTTGAATTGGAAAAGGAACGGTTCTTGTCCAACTATACCGTCCGGGCTAGGAACATTACGAACCGGTGTGGACACGTGGTCGAAGTACCCACCGTGCTCGTCGTAAGTGATAATTAATAGAGATTCATTCCACTGTGGACTCGCTCTTAGGATCTCGTACACTTCCTTTATAAACTTCTGAAATGTGTATAATAATATCATACCAAGTTTTAAGTTAAGAGTTTATATATAATATATATAGTATTAGTATAAACGTAACTGTATAAAATAAATAAAACAAACCTGTCCTTGGTAGACATCATGGGATGGATGATCATCAGAAGCCGGTTCCGACTTGGTGTCCATGTAACGTTGCTCAATCACAGTGTAGGCAGGGAGCTTCCCTTTCTCAGCATGATCCTTGAAAGAGAGTCCATAGCTATGGAACTTAAACACGTATTTGAGTTTCCTTAGGCGCCGGTAAAACAGTACCGCCGGAATATTCTGGTAGTATATCCCGAAAGAGATATCTTCGTCGTCAAGATTGTCGAAAATGGTTCTTTGAGGATAACCCTTCGCAAGTGAAAGAGGGTCGTTGCTGGTTGCTCCTGCTGACGTCGCTGAGTGCACGAACATGCGGTTTGGTTGTGTCGATGATGGTACCGAGGCAAACCATCTGTTCAAAGAAAACAAAAATCAGATTTAATTATTAGTACTAATGACTTTTTTAATTACTATGTTAACATACGTTTTAGCTTGACTAAATGAGTCAACAATATCACCATAGAAGAGAGCGCCAGTCAGAAGAATAACTTGACAAAAGAACTAAAAAATATTATAGCACATAATTAAATTTTACTTCCATAACCATAAATAAAGGGAAATTTTAAAAGAATGAAGGAATAAAACCATGCATCTGTTTTTCTTCTAATTTATTCAGTGAATAAAAATAAAATTCAGATTCACTGCTTTAAAGTAAAAAACAATCTTATTTTTAAGATGAACCAGTGAGACAACAAAGGATACGACAATCTGATTATATGACGTAATGATAAATCCAAAAAAAAGACAGGAAAATATGAAAAATATATCTTACCTATCGAAAACAGCAAACTCGGAGACAAGAGACTTGTAGACAGGAACCTTATCAGGTTCAAATCCATTCATAACACTTGACGACATGTTACCACTGGGGTCCTCGGAATATGCTTGTTGAACAAACCCATTCATCGGTGGAGGATCCATGGTTGTATCATTTGACCCGAACACTTGCTCCCTTATAGCCTGAAACGAATGACCCGGGTCTGGATCCACGTAATGCGAACCCGAACCGAATTTGATCTTTTTAGAGGAAGGGTCCGATGCTGAGACCGGGTTTGACTCCGACCCGTCCACACCGTTGATCTCCGGGTTCAGTTTCTTCATCCATCCAAGCATGTGATCGAACGATCTATTCTCCATCACAACAACTACGATGGTTTTGATCGGACTTGTTGCATGGACATGGTTGTGTAAGATCGTTACTGTTAATAGGAGAATCAACGCAAGTGGTGAAATGCATATTTTGATGAACATATTTTTTTTAGGTGGGGAGGGAATGGGAAGTTTTGATGATAAAGATGATAGATAAAATGGGTGGATAACTTTTTTTGTCTTAGGCTTCGTTTTTATTTGTTTATCTTGATGTTTGGATTTTGAAGGTGTGTATGTTCTAAATCTCTCTCATATCATATGTATGAATATCTTATATAAGAAGATTGACACAAGTGCATGGAATTTATTTAATTTTTAACATTTTTAATTGCCAAAAGAACCAATTCAAAAGTAACAAAATTTAGGAGAATCTCACATTTTTTAATTAATTGGAGTTAAATAATAATCTAAAATAGATTGTGTAAATTAGACCTCTATTACCAAATACAAAGTTAGGATAGAATAATGATAAATTGACTGGTGAAAAAAGCTCACATTTTTTAATTAATTGGAGTTAAATAATAATCTAAAACAGATTGTGTAAATTAGACCTCTATATATATAAATTCCAGAAAAATTACAAAATAGGAGAGATAGAGTGCTTCTGATGATCATACTTCAAAATAGGAGAGAGAGAGAGTGCTTCTGATATATAGACCTCTATATATAAATCATGTCTTTGAAATACTTTAAAAGTAGGAAGCTAAGAGTGCTTCATCTTTGGTTTAGGTCGAGAATAAACCGATGGCCACATGATTTCGAAGTGTTTTGCTTCTAATATTGTGCTATGTTTTCTTTAATGGCCTTTTTCTTCCGGCCAACTCAGTAACTTTTCTAAATATCTTTTTTTCAACCAAACATATAATTAAATTAGAAGAGGACTCAACATTGGTTGCCCAAACAGCAGGATAAAAGTTTACAAAAAAAGTTTCAGAAATTAAAGATTTCGACGAACGAGCAAGACAATCCGCCCTAGCGTTGGACAGACAAGGGACCCTAATAAGGGTGAAAGAAGGAAAAGATGATCTGAGCAAAGAGAAATCATCCAGCAGGTTCGAAAAAGCGGACCAATCGCCTGGCGTCTGCACCATTGCAACTAACTCTGCACTATCCGTCTCGAAAGCTTGACAGTCGACACCAACCGCTAGAAAGAACTCCATAGCCCAAATCAACGCATGTAGCTCCGCGTGCAAAGAGGTCGGGCTGCGTCTATGACTAATGATATCTTTCGAATTATCAATTATTTTCAAATTTCATAGAAAATATTTTTTTAAAATATTTTTACTGCAGATTTTCGAAAGAAAAAAAAATACAGTTTTCCCTTTCTTGTTTTAGACTTTTAGTGTATAGACAAGAACAAAAATTATAGAATGTAGTAATGTACTAATAAGAATAAAACAAAAATTAATCCCTTCTATAATGTGAGTTGAAAAAAACTTCGACGCTTGCAAGGAAATTACTAATCTTACATATAAAGTAAAGTTTCTTCAAACTCATGCTCCAATAAGTTGACAAGTGGCATTCTATTATTTTAACATGTTTATTCTTTTCAAATTTAAATACATTATTTTTTATATTCAATAAATTTAATTATGTTTTTACACTAAAAAAATATCCTATCATTTTCCAATATCTATTTAGTAATTATATATTTTCTAATGATGTATAATCTATCAATATTTTATATATACTATAATATTGTTATTTGTTAGGAAGTAAATAATACAATATAAATAAAATTATATAAGATTTTTTCAAACTCATACTCTAATATGCTGACAAGTGGCACTCTGTTCTTTTGACATGTGTTATTCTTCTCAAATTTAAATACGTTATTTTTTATATTCATTAAATTTAATTATGTAATTATATATTTTCTAATAAGGTATCATTTGTCAATATTTTATATATACCATAATATTATCATTTGTTAGGAAGTAAATAATATAATATAAACAAAAAAATTTAGATCAATTAATTTCATTATAAAAAATTATCAAGTTATAAAAAGTATGAATCTTTGTTATTAAATATTTCCAATATTAATTTACTTTTGCTTTTCACAAAGGAAAAAAAAATTATGTACTAAATAGTAAACTATGGTGAGAGTGAGAAGAAGATCTACTAAATATGTGAATTCAAGTCATTCTATTAATCATCATAATTTGATAAGTTTATCATCTCCATCAAGAACCTAAGCTGAGTGTTTATCTTTTACTTATCATGTTTAATTTATATTATATTTTGTTTATTAAGTTTTATTGTGGGCAAATGAGATAATCTGGAAAGAAATTACATGGATGATGGTGATATAGAGCCTACAAGATCTGATGAATAGTGAGCTTATACAAAATATATAATTTTCATTGATATCACTGATGGAACTTATGTCGATTTAAAATTAATTTGTTTGTTCTTAAGAAAAAAAAAACTCACAATTCTTTTTAATTAATTTAACTTTATTGAAATAACTCTATAATGTTATTTATTTAGTAATTGTATATGTGTGTCAAAGTTGTAAGTTTTATATTATACTTTTAAAATTTATATTTATTTTAATACATCGATACAAATTAATATATTTTTTTGTCAACTGAATTCATGTATATTTTTTTAAATATTTTTTATGTGAAACATTTATGAAGTCCTTACCATAATATTCAATAGTAGAATAAATTGTAAATAATTTGAATATAAATAGTTATAATATTTATGATAATTATTATCGAATGTACTTAAAATTAACTAAATATTTTTCAAAATATATTAGTTATAAATATTGTATAGTTTATTACGTTTGCTCACGCATTGCGTGAGACATTTTCTAGTTTAATATAAAAACGTCGTTTGTAAATCCCGTGATCCGTAACTGTGAGACCGTGACCCAAAAGCAAATATGTCATTAAGTATACAGTATATAGAACTACTTGAATTCTCTTTTGGCATATTGTTAAAACAGATTTTTTGTATTCTTTCATTATTACTTGGAAGAATTGGACTTGCGTTCTTATCATCGTGTCCGCTAATAGCAGTTACAACAATCAAGGAGTAGATCATTTTAGATTCAACAAAAGATGTACGAAGCAAAAACGAAGATCAAAGATATTTGGAGAAAATTTTCACTTATACATGCATTTAATAAGCCATAAGTTCAAACCCACAATACAAAGGAGAGACCAGTTGTTGGCTAGGCGTCGACAGTAACAACCTTAAATCCTGACATCAGACGATCATATAATCTGTGATTTTCACTGTCGGTCCAAGAAACCCACTATTTTTTTACTTTCTCATCCTGTTCAAACATTTACAATCGATAGTATCTTCTCTATAGAAAGAAGAAAGCAAGGGGAATTATGGGACTTTACAAAAGGGATATACAAAAGGAAGGACTGGTCAAGGATGTGAAGGCGGAGAAGGAGGAGCGGTAAGAGCGTAAGTAAGACTGTTGGATGAGTTCTCAATAAAGCCAGCCACTCCTGCCGCTGATTGCGTGTTAGATGGCAGGAAGAGGTCATGTTTTTGGTCTTTATATGCACTCCACACCTGTCACACATTCATTTCGGTTTATTTTTCAATGAACACAAACACTTGTTGAACGAAGACTTTATTCGTAAGTGTTTCAATATCTCAACTTACTTCTGACGCGTCAAGTATCTCACGCACTTTTGAGCAATGTGCCCCTTCTGTTGCAAAACCATGCAATACCTGAGACATGTAATAATTATTTCATCAATCACATGTGTTACAAAACAAATTACACTGACATATTCAATACTAACCTCAACAGCAAGCACCCGCCCGATTGATGCTTCCGATTCATTCCATTTCATGTGAGAGCTGAGCCCATACCTTCCTCCCGTCCTCCAGTCAAGCAGTCCAAGAAGAACCTCAATAAGACCAACCCTACCAATATTTACAACCAATTATATCAGACAAAAAGATAGACCATCCTAAAGTGGAACGAATATCAAGCATTAGTTGAAATCACATCTTCTAAACAATTATTTTCGGTAACTCGAATTTGCCAGATTAGCACTTGAGCATAACAGAGTTAGCACTTGAGATATATAAGATGTCAGCAACAGTTAGCTCGAGTACCAAAGGCAAAATTATAAAGTAATGGATGACTCACTTTAGACCTTGCGCAACAAGCGCATCTCTTGCCCGATTTCCAGCAACAACAACACGCTTAAGCGTCTCTAGTGCTAAAATGCTCCCACCAAGCCATCCTATTGCTTTCATTAGAAGTGGAACCACCTGGTGTTTAATCAACTCAAGAGTCATTCCACATGCCACAAGTAACACCAACAACCAGTTTCAATTTGTTAATGTGTGTGGTAGTAAGAGGAGAGAAATAGAGTAGAGAACCTGGGCATTTCCAACACTAGTTGCAGCCATTGCTTCAGCACATGCGGTACTAGCTGCAAGTTGATGAAGCACACGTAAACAACTAAGGCGCACACGTTCTTGAGGGGTTTGCCCAGGTAGACTGGAGGGATCAGCAGACTCATTGACTCCATCAGAGCCAATTTCTTCAGCCTTCACTTCGCCAGAAGACATTGTTTCCCGCCTCCCCTCATACGCCACAGCAGCGACAAGTTTCGGGACATACCCGAGATATCCTATGTGATCTGCAAGTGCAGGATGCACTCGCAACAAAGAAACCAATGCAGCAGAGAGAAGGAGAGGGAGCTCAGGGTCAACAGGATGTTCTTCATAATGTGTTGCTGCCATTGCTGACAAATACTGATCTAGCAGTCCTTCCAAGAATCGTTTTGGATTTCTCAGAGGGAATTTGGGATCTTTTAAGAAAAGCCTGACATAGATTCCACCAACCTAGAGAGAAAACTTTCATCAATAATCATGCTTCCACTCAAAGGAACTCTTTCCCTACTGCTCTGCTTCATATATAGGTTTAAATAAATTAAAATAACCTGTGGCTCGTCTCTCATTTCTTGTTGACCAGATGACTGTTCTGGTACATCCCATTCAATAACACAACCCTTCTGTTGTTCACGATAAATATCTGATGCCATGGTCGCAATCTGTGCAGACAAAGATGCTGCCATTGCTGGTGTCCACACAAGTTCTGGTGTCTCTGTGGTCCGCTCAAGCGCATGTACAACAGCCTCCCCAGGTCCATCACGAATTATGGATACAAGACCGTCCGGAAGGAATCTCACAAGTGTGATGGCAACTCTCGGCCCATGCATTGGCTGTGCAACAAGCTTCCCTAACAAAGAAGCCGCTGCCGCTCTTTGTTGCATGGGAATTTCTTCTACAAAAGACCATTTTGAGTTACTGATCCCATTTTATGTAATCAGAAAGCCAATTGGAAAAAAAAAAAAAAAGAGCTAAGAATGGTTACTTTGCAAAGGCAATAAAAGTTCCAGAATGTATACTACTCCACCATGTTTTGCAGCAGCCCAAGCAAGTTCTGGTGTGCTTGCCAAAGCATAAAGAACATGGAGGGCACCCTCGCGAAAAGAAGGTGCAGAATGAAGCATTTGTAAGAGGAGAAGAAGACTAGATCCATCAGATACCATCGTCTCCAAGCAAGGAGCATAAGCAGTTAGACGAGAGAGGACGTTCAGGCAGAGTTTTGGAATATCAGTTTTTGATGCAATGGACACCGAAAAACATTCAAAGAGAGGTAATAATCTCTCCTTGGACGAAAACACTGAAGCCAGATCTGGATACTTTGTAAGCAAGTTCTGAGAAAAAAAAAAAAAAAAAAAAAGGACAAAGAAAAGGTCAGACATGCTAATTTCTTTGATATCCTACACATGCACAGGGTCCATACAATTACCTGAAGAGCAGTCAATCCTAATTGGAGGTGATCAATCAGAGAACACTCTTCCTTCTTCGTCCCCTCAGATGATGGCTGATGATCGGAATCTCCTTCAATCAATGACAGTTCTGCGACGCTACTTTGATGTTCTGGAGTATCCTTAGAAGAACTGCTGTCTTCGATAAGATTTTCGTCCTCAGAAACAGTGGGCAACTCAGTATGCACGATTGATGATATAAAGTCAATTAGAGCATTGCAGAATGCTTCTGGTTGACTGATCTCTGAGTCGGGTTGATCATTATAGACCTTCAAGTAAACATTGCCAATGAAGACCTCTTTTGACAGGGCGTCATATGAAAAAGATTGAGCAGTTTCCAAATCATATGAACCATCAGGGCACTGGCAGGCGCGTTGTTCATCCACAAAATTTAAAAGCTCTGATCGAGTTGCAGAGTTCCAGATAATCTGTGAAACAAAAATTTGATACAATTATAGTCCATGCACCAAAATCTTTAACATGTTTTAAACATTCAATGAAGTGTTCATCAAGAGTTCGTATGTAGAGAAATATCTTAAGAAATAGAAATTCTGCAATATGATCGAACCAAACATATATTTCTTATGAGATATCCAAAAACACAAGAACAACGAACATGGAAATGTGAATTCTGACGATCTTTATGCAACATTCATTCAATATTATTAAGCTGCTCAGACAAACAAATCAGTAAAAGATATATGTTTACCTCTGGTGTCTCCAAATTTGTGTTGAGTTTGGATAACAAATCCTTAGCAACTTCATCTTTCAACAAACTAGCAAGTTTTGGAGTCAGTAATGCTACGAGAACATCAGCCGCAGCAGCATTGTAAGGAGTCAAACTCAAATCTCCACACAGTCCACTAAGCCTTGATAGGGCTTGTGATGCTTGTACGGCATGCTCATTCTTGGCAATTTGAATGCTAACTCCAACCCCATGAGACTCGACAGAATTAGATTCATCTGCAGTTGAGTCATATTGTAGTAATAACGGGAGAATATACCTGATCAAACAGACACACAAATCGAAAGAATCACAGCCATTAGTTATACTTGTCACGAACAAAGGTCCAAATGAGTGTAACAATTAACAAAGATACAAAGTTCAGGTGAATATTGAATCCCCATGCCTTCATAATGATTATACATAGAATTTTACATGCATGGACAATAGAGCCACCAAGATTCTGCCTTGTGATTGAACAAGAACATATTAACAGTGACAAACAGAACAAGAATATAGCTCACCATAAAGCACCAGCCTTTAGCAAACCATGCTGAAGTTCAGGGAAGACAGAAACCTTGGCAATAGACTGGAGAGCAGCATCAACGGCTGCAGGCACAAGTCCTAACTCCGTACAGTGCACAATGTCTTCAATCAGACTGGGTAACTCTAGAAATCTAGCCCTTGCACTCTCAAACTGACTTATTACAGAAAGTGTACGCATTACATTTGTGACAATGATTGCAGCTGGTTCGTGTTGTGAAGTTGTTGGCTGAACCACACACATGCAGCGGGAAAGAAGAGTCGATAGAAGCTGCACACCACCATCTCTCACTAATTCTTCCCCATTCAATGAAGAGGCAGCACAGCTACACAGCAGATAAGAGGAAATAAATAGATAACATTGAAGGAATGGAAATAAATAAAATTAGAATTGCACAGGTTTAGCAAGATAAATAAGTACGTTAAAGAAACAAGCTCAGATGCTGCAACAAGAAGAGGGGATCTATCATTAGATAGAAAGTTGTTGTCATCCGTGTCCACGGTGACTGCATCAAGTAACATTGGATAGCCAGCATATTTGAATGGCTGTAACACGTGTCCATAACGTCGATATAAGATGCACTGCGCTTTCAGTAAAAGCAGCAACCTCCACGGCTGAGGACCTTGCAATCCTTGCATTGTTGCCTATAAGCAGAAGAACGGATAAAAAGTATGATAAATATAAAATCTAGTGACAAACATAAAAAATCTATATATATAAACACAATCATATCTATGGACCTCAAACACTGAAAGGAAAAGGTTGACCAATGTTCATACTATTATTAAAGACTTCCGTGACAAGCAAACACCGAAAAGGAAAAGGTTGACCATCGTTATCTCTACTAATAAGAATACAGCAACATAATGAAGGTGAAAAAAAATGCTACATATAGCATTCATCAAACAACTTGAACATGAATTATCTGCTAGTATCCAAGAAGTCTGCACCTTTTCAACATATAAGGTGACCACCGAATGGTCTAAAAGAGAGGTACAGTAACAGACAAAGACGGTAAACATATTATTCAAGAAAAACTCAAATCCCAGATAATGATCAGAATTTTGTGGACGTACCTGTAGGCATTCATAAGCTTTTTGAACAGCCAGGAACTTTTCCCTTCCTTCTGGATTCTTGTCAGGATGGTACCTCATCGCAAGCTTCCTATACTGGCGCTTTAGTTTCTCTTCATCAAGATTTTGAATCTGCTTGGATATATGAGATACTTCCTCATTCAACTCAACTGAAGCAGTCCGATTTAGGTCATCACTTGAAACATCATTCAGGGATATTTCAAGAATTTTGCAAGCTTCTCCTTCAGAAAGATCCATAGGTTTCCTAGTCAACTCTTCACGCCACATCACAAGTAATGATTGTAAAAACTCGACATGTTCAACAATCGGCCAATTTGGAAAACGAATCTCATCACATAAATTTCTGAGATAATAACGGTGACACCACATCTCATCTCTAAGTTCTGGATACGTAACAGGTGGCATGGGAGCATAATCATAGAGAGAATGGCAGTGCTGTGACAATTTCTGAGGATAGTCACCAAGATGCTGCAAAACCTGAGGAAATAGAAACGAGAAATTAAAACTCAATAACTGAAAGTAATAGTTTTCCGATACTCTTCAAGAGAAAATGAGCTAAAGCCCACAGTAGCGAATATGTAAATACCTGACATATAAGATTTTCTGCTCGCATTTTATGTGTCCATATAATCTCCGGAGTATCAGAATCCGAAACCATGCCAGCTGCAAACGCAGCTGGTCCACTGCGCTCTAATACATATAATAAGGACTCAGGGAGAAGACCACCCAATACGCTTCGTTTAGCCAGGGGCAGAGAAGAGGACACAGTAGCTTCTTCCCCACCATGAAAAGCTTGATGCACATGAGTGACCGAGAAGAGTTGCGCGATTGAGTAAAGATTGGATCCAGGGTAAGCAAGGGCAAAATAAAAGGCCCCTGTACTGTACAGGCGGATCATAGCCTTGGAGTTTCTGGTAACAACGTCTTTCAAAAGAGCAGCACCAGCCTCCACAATAACTGGCTCGCCAGAAAGCAGAGCCTTAACCAAATTTTAGAGAGACATCAGATTAACATTGTCAGTTTTCTGATGAAGAAAATTGAATGAGCAGGATCCAAATACTGACTGATTATTTTGCAACTCATTTCTCAGATAATACAGAAAAGTTAGGGCATAGATAGCAGATGCGCCTAATGCCATTAAACTTAGGGCAATAACACCTATCAAACACATCATCGATGCAGCTAGAAGAAGAAGATGGAGAAAAAGAATGACATTACCTGAGCAATGTGAGGAAGACAACGTGTACTAGACAAGATACGTTTTACTCTTGGTGTTGGAGTTACAATCTCTCCTGCGTCATCCAAATCTGAATGTGCCGAAACCATGCTATGTAATATGGACAATGCAGCATCCCCTACCTGCGTAGTGTTCTAGCAATTAGATTGAGTATTGCATAAACGAGTAAGAATGAAAAAGAGGAAAAAGGCAATGGGCATGAAAAGCATGTCTTTTGGGATGTTAAGCATGATAATATGAAATGTCTTAGCCAGTCACACACATATAATAACCATAAAGCTTAACCTGTGTAGGTGTGAGGACAGGAACTCGAACAGCTACTGCCCATCTAAGTTCACGGATATCACGCAATTTCTTCCAGTCTGACATTCCTAAAGCCCTACACTTTGTCGTCCAGTCAATATCCTTTTTGGACCATAAACTTCTGATGACGTCCTTCTCTACAGGTCCCACTTCTGCACCACCTTTGTCAATGTACATCCATTCCTTAGGTGGTTCCATAAATGCAGTGGCAGCAATTAAATTGGACTGTAATGGAATAGGAGTCCTCTCCGAGTTTTCATGAACAACAGTCAGCAGATCTACAGCTAGGACACAACCACCGACCACAACACAACCTTCGACATTTAACAAGACCTTAACTAGAGCCTGCATGTACGAGGAAAAAAAAGTAAGCAACCAAGCATGAAAAGAATATCTCCAGAATGATTATGTAAAAGACGACGTAATGCATACATCAAAACTTAATGAGAATAAGCGAGGAACAAGAGTAACTAGAATGAAAAGAGTAAGAAAGCAATATTTTGATTAGTTAATGATACCTTCAGGAGAAGAAGTAGGCGATGCCTCAAAGCTCTATCATTTGTCCTATCTATCAGTACTGTAATATGTGCAGTGCCTTCAAAAGGACCTATTGTATTGTAGTGTTGCTCATAGACAATCGCCATCGCTCTTGCACAAAGCTCCCTAACAGAGGCTCCTCCCCCTCCACCAAAACCATCAAGCATACTCATATCACACCAGTCGCCTGATGAACCCAATTCATCTGGAACAGCACCATCAATAGTAAGCCCCATATCAGCATCACATTGGAAACGATGATAGAGTGCCCTGAAAAAAGCAACTGGATCACGGAGAGGGAAATCTTGTGCCTTGCCAGCGTTCCCACTTTCAAGCAATAAGCGTAGGTAATATTGACCCACACAAACTTCCTTTGACAAGCTACGATAACTAACAGAAAATTCAGCATAGTTCCACGATATACGTGGGACAGTCTCCTGGCCAGTTGTGGCCTCGACATCCACACATCCAGGGGAAATATCTTCTGTGCGCTCTTTCTCAACATCTAGGTTATGAACCTCAGCCTTCAACGCTTCCCTTAATTCTTGCCTTGTACGCTCATTCCAGATGAGATCTGCACGGTTATGATCAAGGCCAAAGGCTCGCCAAAACTCACGCCAATTTAGAAGTAGCTTCCCGGAACCTACAGCTGTACTTTCTACAATAACTTGGGCAGGTGCTGGAAGCACTGAATTCTGGATGCCATACAAGTTTGGGTCAGAACCAACCACATCAGAAGCATTAGTCTCAGGTTGCTCGTGTCCATTTGCATTTGTGGTGATTGAAGCAAATGCTGGATAGCCATTTTGTGATACCCCAGCAGTATTACTACCTGGAAAAGCAGAAGCCTGTTGATTCAAAGCTTCAGAAGAATAATCTGCGGCAGGCCTTTGAAAGTTGTCGGGTACACTAGAAGCATTTGCAGTCATCTGTTTTGCTGCATCGCTGGTCTCAACATTATTACCAGGGGGAAGAGGACAATCTTGAGCACCCATTCCCTTAGCTATGCGACCTCTTCTTTGCTGAAGTAATCTTTTCTGCCGTCTCCTTGTTGACGAACCTTCTTGATCTGTATCATCGAGAACATCATCGGGACGTGTATGCAAATATGCAACAAGCCCAGGTGGCAGAACTCGAGACAGTAGATCCAAAGCTGGTTGGTAAGAATCTGCCCAGAGTGCCACAAGCTGCCTACTTACCTCGCGGCGCTCACTGGGAGGAAGGGAAAATGCATTCAATAAATGTCTCAACAAAGCACCATCACGCAAAGCAGCATCACGCATTGACTCTGCAGCAATTGCATCTTCTTCAGCTATTGTACGCATTATAACAGCAATGATTTCCCTAACACTTTCCGCAGGATGTGCAAAGAGTGAAAATAAACGACGACGTAGAGCAGCTATTTGTCGTAACAACTCTACAAAAACAGTGTATTGGGTAGTCTCTCCATGTGGATCACAAACCATAGCCTCAAAGACTTCAACAATTGCCATGGAAAACAGAGGTGAGACTGACATGGGCTTCAATCGATTGACAAGGATCGTAACATAACCCTGTTGAGCAAACAAAACAGACTTGGTATGCATGATAGTTGCATGTTTTTCTCCTCTGGAATCCGGTACAGTATTTAGATCTGCTGACCAACCACCTATGAGGGACGCAATAAGCCCTGCAGCTTCATTAGCCACGCCTTCAGAACCATTCCTAAGTAAACCCATTATCCTGTAAACAGCAGCAGGGAAAGACATTATATGGGACGATGCACTCCTGGAAGACAATAACCTACGCAAACATGCAACAAAGCCAATGACAGTTGCAGCTGCTTTGGGTGACGGTGGTGGCAAAGGAGGGGCGTCTACAGGGAGATTTGGAGTTGATGGTAACATTGTAATCAATGCCATCAAAGTCACCTCAGGGACTTCAATATTACTGGGCACACCTGTATACGGGATACAAGCATTGAACTCCCTTATTCTGCGCCATAATCTAGCCTTATAACCAGGAACAGAACCACCTTCGGCAACTGCATCTTTTGCAGCAGCAGCTAAATGTTTCAGATGTAGGGAGCAAGTTTCCATATCAGCAACAAGATGTTGTGGTCCAAAGATCAAACTAACCCTTCCACAAGGTGGATCAATGCGATGACCAGGCATAGTAAGCCTAGGTAATACTGGTATCGGGCATTGTCCCTACATCATATGTTCCCCATATATTAGCATACCAATCTCAAATAGATTTTTCGGTGCAATTAAAGTAAGGTATTAATATCACGAGTATACGTACTTCAGTTTGCAAAGTATCGAGAATCGCTGCAAGTAGGTTGTCTCGGGATATGCTCGCATAGACCTAAAATACGTGTCAGAGGTTAGCTGATTATCATGATTAAATATATAACATAGAAGCAGAGAAAAACTCACATGAACTGGACACCCATCACTGAATTCGATAGCAAACATTTGAGGCTCCTCAGCGAACCGAACAAGTGAACTTACCGAAGATAGAGGACGAACGATGACAACCTGCACACATCTAAGCAGTATTCTCAGTATTTGGCAGAACAAAACCAAACTGGACAAGTAGAAAGTAAAAGCTACTTCCTACTCATTTTCAGTCTTAATTTATCATCCCAAACAGTGTAAACCTTTTACATTAAAACTCTAGAAAGGAAAAAGAAACAAAAAGAATAGAACAAAGAATACGTATTGCCAACTTACTTCATAGTTATCTATTCGTCTCTCAACAAGGGAGGCCTTAGTAAGAATTAGCTGAAGGGCTACAGCATCCCCATGCTTACCAAGTCCTCCTTTAGGGCCAATTTCCAAGCTTAGTCCAGGCATGTTAAGGGTTCCATGAGCAGCAGATCTTAATCTAGTAACAGACCACCACCCATTAGGAGTTTCTTCAGCTCCAACTGCTTCTTTAGCTGCATAGTCACGGCATAAAAAAAGATAAAGAAATGACAACAAAGTGAACTAGACAAGACACTTAATTAAGAGGAGTTGTAAGTACCCCTTCGTGTCATATACTCCGAAGCTGTCAGCAACTGTGAATCATCGACTGACAAGAATACCCCAACCATGGACTTTGCAGTCTTAGCCTGCAAATGATATTTGTAATTATCAAGCTTACTTCAGAAAGTCTCAGCAAAATTAAAAATAAGTTAGCAACAACTTCTCAACTAATGTCCAAGCATCTCATTAATACCAAACTTGCGACAATGGACGAATTTGTTGTCCCGGGGGCAGCTCTAAAAGCTTTTGACTTTCTCCCGTACATGGGACACAGAATAAACCCAGCAGAGTCCGTAGATTTTGTCCGGTATGCATCAGCGAGAAGAATGATTGCTGGGGAACCCATGTCTCTGAAATCCAAAATCCAACGTGAATCACCAGATTTTGAGTCGACGAGCTCCAGACCGACAAAGGTGACCTTCAATTTCTGGAAGGAAAAGAAAAACTCGCTTCATAAGAAAACCTAATTTAAACAATTAGTAAAAGCACCTCACTTAATTTCTACTAACTTTCAAATGAATCTTGGTTCTTGCAGTTACAAAAATAAAATAAAAAAAAAGTAAAAAAAAAAAATCAATCCCATAGAAAATAAGAATAAGGCTAGTCATGTGAAATATAGTTAATTACTGGAGATGACAACTCCCCCTGCCCAGTTCATAATTACAAAATTTTGGAGCACATTATACATTTTAAGATACGAACTGCATCAGCTTAACGCCTAATACCAGACTATGGGTAAATCTATCTAACGATCAGAAACTTCAAAAATTGTTAAACAGATAAAAGGCCTAGCCTGACTTGACCTCAACACCAAATTAACTTCACCAACTATACCAATTTGACAACCATCGCGACAAAACACAGCTCAAAATCATAGGAAAACAAGCATAAACCTAAGAGAAGGAACCACAGTAAGAAGAAAAAAAAACTTACATAAGGAACCCATTCAGCGTTGCGTCTCCTAAGGTGTAGCACCTGAAACTCAGCCACAGGTCTAATTTGATGCCATCTAAGCCGATACAACTCAGTTAAAATACTTGCCCTGCACCTAGAAGAGAACTTCATAGCCTTGAATTTGCCTTTCCCATCCGTCCTAACATTGATAGTAAACTCACCACCAACACTCTCCGTATTCTCATCCCTCCCAATCAAAGGTGAAGCACCATCAAAATTACTTCCAGTATCATAAGAATTAGTAACAGCAAGAGTATTGGGATCAAGCGTGACGATTCCACCGCCCGAAATACAAAGGATCCTCTTGTAACGACCCCTCCAGGAATGTTTAACAACAAGATACCTAGCAAGATACTCGGGCTCTTCGACAACAGCAGTTGTAGACGCGACGGTGGCTCTAGAGACGGAGTCCATAGTGCGATCAGATCCGACGGCGGTCACGGAATCGATGAACTGTAAGGTGTGGTTTCGAGGAGCATTACCACCACGTAGAAAATCCCAGAAACCTACCCTGGTATGATCGGAAACGCCAGGATAATGGCGGGGATGAGACTGATTCGCCCCCAGTTCTTTAACTAGATATAGTTAAAAGCCACAGCGGCTACGAGAGAGATCCCTTGCAACAAATCGGATCCAGAATTTCGGAAAGCTTAAACCCTAATTTCTCATATGAAAGAAACCTCGGGAAGAAGATGACTGCGAATCGGATGCAAAATTCGGTGAAGGATCGATCAGAAGCAAAAAAAAATCGATCTGAGAAGAGAAAAGAGTCGCGAAATTGGTGAGATGGTTTTTACAGTCTGACGACGAGACGACTTTGTAATGTATGTATGTAATGTATGAGAGAGGAGAGGGGTTAAAGAAGAAAAAGCCGTAAGAAGGCCATTTCTTTGGTTTGATTCGGTGTCGCTCCTCCGCTGCAATCATCCATTTGTTTTTTTTTTTCCTTTTCCGCGGATTAAACGTGTGTCAAAATAAAATCGTGTAGTTAAAAAAATAGGACATAGTATTAAAATAATGTGAAATTTAAGAAAATCAGAAAACAAATATCAAAGCTACAAAATAATAATGATAAAAATATCATTATTTTAAATTATGATCTTTTTGGTTAAATTATTTTAAAAATATCCGGTAAATAATCCAGATTTTAGTAGATATCCAGGCTACTAAAATTCAAATTTAGGATAAACTAAAGAGAAATACCCTAAATTACTAAATGTCTCACTGTGTCACTGTTGTATTCTTCTCTCTGCCATTTCTCAACCTCTACCGTGAAAAAAACAAAAAGTTTCCAACAATATTAACTGCTTTTCTCTTCAACATATGTGTGGTAAATGACTTATATTTAGCAATACATGATATAAAAATAAGTCGGAACAATTTGTGTAATCGGAAAAAAATGTCCAAATGCTCTCTTGGAGTCTCATGATACTTGTCATAAGCCTAATCTTTATATATATATATATATATCTTTACACTTAAAACCGTAATCTTAAAAGGCTCCTGATGTTATAAAATGAATGCCATTGGTGCCTAACGTAGTCATACTGTATCCACTTTATGTCACTTATGTCAGCTTGTAGGATCCACAGAGAGATTAAATTAGGTGAATTTGCAGCCAACCACATCTTCGGGCTAGAACGTGATCATGATGGGCCTTTTGTGTTGACGTCCAATATATATACGCTGAAGAACAGAAATGGAACAATGTAAGAAACGTAGCTTCCCAAAAGAATGTGTTCGGGCAGAAAGGTTGTACCCGGATTGACTTGAACACAGGGAAATGACATGAGTTTATCACTTAAGAATACTGTATGAGGTAAGAGTAAAAGTCATGGCTGGAGATGAGAATGTATTGTGAGAGTAGGCACCCTTCTGAGAACAACGCTAATCCCAATCTTAAACATCGATTCACCGACAGTAAAATTTGGAAAAAGTGTGCCAAAAAAACAGATTTGTGTCCATTCATTGAGAAACAAAATAAATTTGACCACAAGTTCTCATGCACGCCCTTGTTTCTATGTCTCTTAAAACAAAAACTTTTTCAACACAAATTAGTAAACATTACAACAATCACATCGTTTGGAGATGCAAACCGCCTTTCCTATGTCACTCACTCACTCCTTGAAGTCATCCTTGTCATCTGCCGGAATTGGTTGGTTTCTCCAGAACACGGCCAAGCCACTCCCGCCAAGCTGCAGAATGCCATTGAACATAAATTACACTTTGTAAATTCACAAGTCAACTTTTGTGAAATGGCTACGAAAACTTACCGCCATACAGACAACACTGACTGCAGAAGGAACAGCAACTAGAGGGTTTGTGAAATGCTTTTGTGCAAGCAAGAACCCGAGCGCTGAACTCTGCAGTTTGCAAAAATGAAAATTTCTTAAAAGGAATCCCTTACAAAGCTTAGCTAGAAAACGGCAATTTATATGGTCGAGGAGAAAGTAACATACTTGCATTCCACATTCTATAGAAATGGTGCGCGAAGTGGACTCGCCGAAAGAAAACTTAGAAATCCAGTAGCCAATAGCAAAGGCTGCAGCATGAAGGACTGCCACCGGGAGTATAAGTTGAGCTCCTTGGGTTTTCAAAACCTCTGAAACTTGTCCAATCTTTTCAGAAGAGACAAAGGTAATAATCAGTCTCAAAACTCAACTGAAGACATCTCTCTGGACTATGGACATACTTATATGAACTACTTACAGGGCTGGCGCAGAGAAGGGTGGTCAGAATGACTCCAATTAGAGGCGTCACTGTTATGATCTTTGATGTAAATTTAGGAAAGAACTCGTTGGCCAGAACTATTGCACAATGCAGAAAAAGACATTAGTCCCTAAGGATATACAGGCCAAATT
Organism: Camelina sativa; assembly: GCF_030686135.1. NCBI lineage: Eukaryota > Viridiplantae > Streptophyta > Magnoliopsida > Brassicales > Brassicaceae > Camelina > Camelina sativa. Next base: position 31,832,358 of record NC_141886.1, read on the forward strand.
CATTATCTGGAAAAACTGGCACCATACTTACCTCCAACTATAGTAGGCACCAACACTACTTGAAAAGTACTAATAGCAAGTCCCTGATATAGAAACATGAATCCGTAAGCTTTCGTTTTAGCATTTCTTTACTGTTTCGCTTCTTTTTATTCTAAATCATTCAACAACTTTTACTGAACCATGTTGATTCATATTTTGGCTTAATGAAATGTTATCTTATTAGCTACAGTTACTTTGCATGAATTAATTCAAAATATTTATAAAGAAAACTCACAGCAGCATCAACGGGAACAAGCTGGCCAGCAAGAAGCTTAGTGAGAAGAGGAGTCATTATAATAGCCCCGATGGTTGAACACCTAATAAATTAGCGCGAACATTATGTTAAAAATTTGAGGCCTTCCACCACATTTAAAAACGGGAAAATAAAAAGGAAAAGAAGTGAAGAAATAGAAGTATACGTAGTCATCAGTACAGAGAGCGCCACATTCCCCTTGGAAATGTAGGTAGCAACATTTGACGCTTGTCCTCCAGGGCAGCATGAGACTAGGATAAGACCAGTCGCAAGAGGTGCTGAAAGCTTAAGAGTCTAAAATAAAAACGCAGAAAAAGTTTGTATTAGTCGCCTCCTCAACAATCATCATCCAAATACCCATAGAACAAGTTCATAGCAATCCTATCTACAGCAGGAATCCCTCAAAAAGTGAGTGAGTATGCCAGGAAATGTTGCTGTAAAAAGAAATGTTGATTCAACCTAAGAAGAAAGTGATATTTGAATACGTAACAACAGCCAAATCTAGGTTTAATCAACTACCAACTACTAATATATCAATAACTTGGTTAGAGCGTATACACACTAGAGAAGTAAAAACGAATAGAACCAATATCAAAAGAACAGAGTCATCCATAATATTGAATAAGTATCCATTTCAGAGCAGCAAATAGAGCTTAAGGGGATAGACATTAGTGGAAACATACCATTGCAATGAGAAAACCTAGAACTGGCTTGATCAAGTATTGAGCAAGAAAACCAACACCCACCTGCAGAATAAGGACTCTCAACGTTAAACAGGTAATGTGTCAAACAGAGCAAATAAAATACACTGTTATTAATTGGCTCTCACCGTCCATGGATTACGTAAACATCTTCTGAAATCTTCAAACGTAAGAGTTAATCCCATGGAGAGCATAAGAAATCCAAGACCTAGAGTAAAGAGATCTGTTTCCAACCATGTAACCTAGAACAAAACTTAATCTATTAGCCCCAAAAGAACACAGATCTCTATAGATAAAAACAAGAACAAAGAAGCATAAAAATAAGACATACTAAAGACGGCTTGAAGATGCCAACAAGTGTTCCCAAAATAACCTGCACAACGAAACCACATTGCACCATATCAGTTATCAAATGCATATAAAAGTTTCAAACTTGATCAAAGAAAAGGTATAAAAGAAGTACCCAAAGTGGAAAAAGGGTTGTCAAAAGCTCAATAGTCTTCTCATACTGACTAAGTTCCTTAGGAGTACTCTCAGGTACATCACCTGCAGCAGCCTTACACACAACACTACTACTCCTGTAAATTAACAAACTTTAATGAACACCCAGAAATAACGAGATCATTTCATTTCAATCCACATCTAACTTCTCTGCAAAGTTCTAATCTCAATTCCACAAAATAACCTGGAGGAGGTTGTTGTTGCTTCAAGAGCAGAGACAGGACGTAATGGTTTACTATTCTGAATCCTCAAACTAATCCCAGAGCTACGAACAGAAACCAACTTGGGAGAATCTGAACAAAAAATAATAATAAATCAGCAAAAAGAGACTGTAGAAATCTGAATCAAGAGAAGTTACTGATGATGATTATATAGAAGATACCCAAAAGAGTTTGAGCTCTGCTCCTCCTCGTAGCAGGAACCCAACAAGTGTTGATTCTGCATTGACTTAATTTGCCATCTGTTGGCAAAATCCTAGAAATGGAGGCCATTTTTGTGGTCGAGAGAGGGTTTTAGGATGTTGGGTGAATCAGAAAAGATGAAATTGAGACATCTCCAAATAAGGAGGAGGAGGTAATAAGGGGTTTTGTGGGAGTGATGTGGGAGACGAGAGCCACACATTCTCCTGCCCCCCCCCCCCCCCCCCCCCCCCCCCCCCCCTTTCTTCTTCAATCCTATCAGAAAAATATCTCAACATTTTTGGGTCGATTCTAACCAATTTCAACTCTTTCCATTTTTTTTTTTTTTTTTTTGTCGTCACTTCCATGATATGTTTTTAAAATCATTTAATAAGTTTTCATTGCGTAACTCTTCTCTTGATCTTGTAAGCTGTTGTCAAAAAAAAAAAAACTCTTCTCTTATAACAAATCCGGATTTCCGGAATCCAAATTGAACCAAACCAAGATTTGAGGGTTGGTTAACCGGTTGAGTAATAAGAGTGGACCAATCGGCTAGTTTTTAGTGGCTTTGGTTATTTAGTCTTTTTGGTTGCCAATTTGTATGTTTCAACATTTTTACATTTGAAACTTTTACATTTTTGGTTTTGTTACGACTTACGATACGTAAGATAAGATTAAATCTAGTTTCGGTTTGTTTACACTAAAATCGTCAAGTTAAAAATATAACAAAATTAATCATATCCTTACATAGCCCTCCCATAAAAACATTTTCTCATTGATTTTCTTGTTTATCTAATATTTGTTTTGCTTTGTTACTTAATGAATAAATTACTCATTATAGGACTGAGACTGGCTATAAAATACCATGTCCATGTGAGATACTTGCGTGCACTAGTGAATAGTTTAGATTATTGTATCAAACACCAGAAGGCCAATACTATAAGACAAACAAGCCTATGATTTTAGTCCATGTAATTAATTAGGTCTTCTAACTTTCTAAGCAGTAGATTCATATAACTTTTCTTTTTATTCACATAACTTTTCTTTTTAATCATATAACTTTTGTTGGTGAGTTTGAATAAAAAAATATATTAGCGAACACGTGAGATTACGATGTTATCTCTTACATAATCCCAAAAGGATATCCAGCTTACCTCCATTAAATCCATTTCTACATTCTTTAGGTTTAACCCCTGTTTAACACAGCTTTTCATAGTTAAAGAAGAAAATAAAACATTACTTAAACGTTCTTCAAGTGATGTTTTTGACTTTTTTTCCTATAAATATGCAAGCTAAAACCTAATAGACATTCTAGCCCGGCCTATCTTGAATTTGGTGTTTTATGACTTTGGTCAACCTGGCCTATAAAAATTCTGGATTAGGATTTTCCCATTTTTATGAATTGGCTAATGATCATGGTGCTTTGTTAAATTATAAATAATAGAATCATCATTAATTGTATAGTTTTTATTTAGATATATATATACCAAAATTTCCTAAAAAATAAAAATATCTAGATCCAAACCAAACCAAACCAAAATTCGTATTATACACCCCTTCCCCTTAGCATCACCTCTTCATATTGAACATTAATCTTACGTTATATATCAAAAACCTTCCAACTATGTATTTCATGGTAAACTAGTCAATTTGCGTTAACCAACTTTACTATATCTTCTTCACTCATTCGCTAAACTCTTTCTTTGGTTCTCCTTGTCTTGTCTTTTCCTTTCTTCTCCTTTTTTTTTTTTAACATGGTTGCTTTCAATTCGACACTTCTACCAGTACAAGTTTCATGGCATAACACAATGTTAAGCCTACATATGAATCTTGTTAGATATATATATATATATATATATATATATATATATATGTGAACAAGTTGTACGTACTGAAATGATTGGCGCAAGATTCAAAAAATCAAAACCCATTCCACAACTTCGAAACCTTTTGATTTTTTTCACCATTCTTTTGAAACCTTTATTTAAAAAATATATATTTTGTCATCACACCAATATTATGCACAATTTATTCTAACCAATAACCACTAAACATGTTAGGATTGACTTTGTACATGTCTTAAATACATGAATTGGAAATTCGATTTCTAACACGAAAATGATAGAACCAGAACAGACCAAATTAAAAGTCATAAGTTTCCAGCTCATTTTGACATTTGTGGTTACAAGTCACACACTAATAAATAAACGTTTGAAATCTTCGAAAAAAGACAGTGCTATAATTAATTAAAAATCAATAGGGGGAAAAATCCGGTGAGAGGAAAGTAGAATGTTGCTAGAATCAATAAAAATCATAGTTTTGGTTTTTTCTTATTGATTGGTTTTTATTTAATGCTTTTTTAATTTTTTATCTGATTTCCAATTGTTTAATTGCTTTAAACAATATTTAAGATACACTTAACACAATACATTTAAATCACACATTAAAATAAAATTATAACTGAAAATAAAATAAATTATACATTAATCATATTTCACTACTCAATTTTATTCAAACACAATAAATTATAATTGTAACTCTCGTAATTCTATTCTAAATATAATTTACACTAATTCTTATCATATAAATAAGCATTCTCTCATTTTCTCATTTTCTCATATTGACATTCTTTTGCTTTTTAATTTTCACATTAGCTCATTCTCTTCCACAATACCTCAAATCATTTTTTTTTTTTTTGTTTTCGATTTCTTATTTTTGTTGTATGGGTTACACAAAACCAAATGAAATATCATTCTAAATTTTTAATGGTAAATTTTAATTTTAGAGAATACATGATATATATTTACATTGTTCTTATTTTTAAAGATTCATCTCCATTATCTAATTTGGATTATCATCTTATAAGTAATCATTCTCTCCTCCTCTCCCACTAATATCAAATGTTGTTATATGTCATATGTGTTGTAAGAGTTTGATTCTATATTTTAATTTTGAAAGTATTATATATATTTAACATTGTTTTCAATTTTTAAAATTAAATTAATCTTTGGGATTTTTATTGCATCTCATATGATTTTATAAGGTTTCACTCTCTCCTTATTGGTCAATTTGGCATTTAATTTCTAAAAAATTATATTTATTTTAATTAAATAAAAATGTAATAGTGTACATTAATCTATACTTTAAATCCACACTTTACTACTAAATTGTAACTGCAATTCCATAAATTATGAATTGACTTTTTCTATTCATTTTCACTAAAACACACTATAAATTATAATTGTAACTCTTCTAATGAAATTATTTTAGAAATGTAACTTTCATCCTTGAAATTCTATAAATAACCATTCTCACATCATCATCCACCATATCACAAATTCTAAATATTTTCTTTTTTTTCAATGTATTTCTTCATTCCTTCTTTCTCTTCTTATTATTTTCAATTTTCAATTACATATGTATAATAAAATTTTAGTGGCTGTAAAAAAAAAAATTATCGAAGCAGATTCAACAACACTAATTTCAACCAAAGCCCAATGAGGGAATCAAGCTAAAGAAATCATCTTCATACATACATATATATATATATATTTTAAAGTATGCAATGTTTTAACAAAGTTAACTATTATAATAGAATTATTAAATCAAAATTTTTTACTCTCTCTTAACTCCAATTATTTTTTTTGAGAATTTGTATACTCATCATTATAGTTAGTTCTTGTGATCCAAAATATAATTATATAATGATCATTATAATGTTTCTTTAATTCAAAATTTTGTAATTTAATGATTTTCTATATAAAAAACAATTTGATATTCCATTTCCAAAAATTTTACTACAAAGAGGAAATCATTAGAATTTAACCTAGCAATATAGCTTAAATTAAGGTGAAAATAAAAGAGATTATAAATTAAATTAATATTTGGGATTTTTAATTGATATTTCAAAAATAATTTTTCAAATTAATTATTAAATGTTGTAGGTGAATTTTGAATATCATAGTAAATTTTTATTTTTATTATTAACAATATTTTTTCATAACCGGTAATATTTTTTTTGATTTGAATAAATAAAGTGTATTATTGACATTTAGGAAATTTTTTTGTTATATATGTATTTTTAAGGATAATTTCAAAAATACATCTTTTTCAATACTAGTTTCAGAAAGTTCTCATAGTTTTATTATTATTATATAAAGTAAAATAAATTAGCATAACTAATATAACAACCCGCGCATATACGCGGGATATTACCTAGTAAAATTAATAGGTACATTTATATAAAATAGACTAGTATAGTATCCCTCCTAATCCAACGGTCCATTTATACATGTCCCCTTTGCACATGTCAAAGATAAATAATACAAACAAGTATAAGTGTAGGTATTTATTAGTTGTGAGAGTTTGAGAGAGACTATTTTATTTTCTTTCTCTCTTTTTTTTCTTCTTTCTTGCAAGTTAATCAGTTTAAATCAGTTTTTTCCAAATTTAGGATAGTTTTGGTTAAAAGATTTAGAATCTATACAAAGAAAACAAAAAAGGTTGTTTAGACTAGTTCTAATGATATAATTACAATTCGATTGAACCGATATCTTTTAATCTATCAAATTTTGTATCTTCCATACTCAAAAATAATTATATATATATATAAATAAATTTGTTTTAAAAACTCTTTATATTTTTAAAAATATTTTAACAAATATGACTAAGGACATTACGATATTTGAGTCAAATAATTATTTTAGATATAAAAATAATTAATACGTTTGGATATATATAATTATATATTAAATATCTTAGATATACTGCATTTCGATTTTCCGTTAAACTTTTGACACATTTAAAAAAAGAAACCATATAGATTTAATTTGTATGACTATCTATCTTCATATATATATATATATATATCACTGGTTCGATTCGGTTTTTTTTTGGTTTCATGTAATTTAATTCGTGGCCTACAGGAAAAGAGATAGTACTATTACATTATTTTACGTTTATATGATTATATCCACACACACATAAAATATAAAACAATTTGTGTTTTTGTTTGTCCTTTTTCTTTTTTCCCGCTAAGCATTAATGAGCCTCACTCCTTCTCAACTGTTATTTCACTTTAACGTACACATGAGAGAGAGAGAGAGAGACCAGCAAAAAAAAAAAACACAAGAGAAAGAGAGAGAGAAAAGAAAGAAAGAAAAAGTTCCCGCATTAATGGTGGCGTCACCTACCAGTGGTGAGAGATTAATGTGAAGAAGAAGAAGAAGAAGAAGAAGAAGAGATAGAGATAGAGAGAGAAAAGAAACCAAACCAAACCAAACCAAACGAAATCTACACTCACACTAACAATATCTCCTTCTCTCTCTCTCTCTCTTTTGTCTTGCGCCGCGGAGAATGTGGAACTCGGCGGAGAACGCGTTCTCGCGTTCGACGTCGTTTAGAGACGAAATAGAAGACGAAGAAGAGCTCCGTTGGGCGGCGTTGCAGCGTCTGCCTACATACTCGCGTATCCGCCGAGGTATCTTCAGGGATATGATTGGTGAGTCTAAAGAGATCCAAATTGGTAACCTTGAAGCTAGCGAACAACGTCTACTCCTCGATCGCCTCGTCAATTCCGTCGAAAACGATCCTCAACTGTTCTTCGCTCGTGTTCGGAAGCGATTCGACGCGTAAGCAAAACAAAAAACTCTTTCAACTTGTAATTAATTGTTGATGCATTTCTCTTTTCTGAGTAGTAATTTATGTTTTTTTTTTTTTTGGTGTGGTGCAGAGTGGATTTGAAATTTCCCAAGATTGAAGTTCGATTTCAGAATCTGATGGTGGAATCATTCGTTCATGTTGGAAGCAGAGCGTTACCAACAATTCCCAATTTCATCATTAACATGGCTGAAGTAATCTTTCAATATTCTTCTTTTAATTAGGAATACGATGTTGTGAGCAATTTTGGTAATTTTATTTATTAAGAAAATATGTTACAGGGTTTGTTAAGGAACATACGTGTCATTGGTGGGAAAAGGAGCAAATTAACGATTTTAGATGGTATTAGTGGCATCGTTAGACCTTCCAGGTAAATATGTTTACTACTACTGCATTTTTCATTATGTTTAATTTGTTGCTATTTTTTTTTTTTTGTCTAAATTAATTACTTTTATGTTTTGTTTCTTTAGATTGACACTTCTACTAGGTCCTCCAAGTTCTGGGAAGACAACATTACTCTTAGCTTTAGCTGGTCGCCTTGGAACTAATCTCCAGGTAAACTCAGTTTGAAAACCATTTACAAGTTTTGTATATGCTTATTATTGGGTTTTGAGTTTTTTTTTTTTTTTTTTTTTTTTTGTATCTGTTTTGGCTACTATATATGAAGACATCTGGGAAAATAACATACAATGGCTACGATCTCAAAGAGATAATCGCGCCTAGGACGTCTGCCTATGTGAGCCAACAAGATTGGCATGTGGCGGAGATGACAGTGAGGCAAACTCTCGAGTTTGCTGGTCGTTGTCAAGGTGTTGGATTCAAATATGGTAAGCTACCTACTAAGAAGCAGTACGTATTGTGGTTGCATTTTTTTATGTCTTTGTTTGTTTCGACTTAAATCACTCTGCAAACACAGATATGCTTTTGGAGTTAGCAAGAAGAGAAAAGCTTGCAGGAATTGTACCTGATGAAGATCTTGATATATTTATGAAGGTACTAGTTCACTTGTGGTGTTTTGCTACAAGGCTTCTCTTGATTTAGTTATTCCCTTGATTTATAACGCTTTTTCGAACCCTCCAGTCTTTAGCTCTAGGAGGACAGGAGACAAGCCTCGTTGTGGAGTATGTTATGAAGGTATGTATCTTTTTGACTTTTTTCCTTATCTTTTCAAAAAAAAAAAAAAAAAAACAGTTAACCCCATTATTGTCCTATTTCTTCAAACTCTATCTGACATTCTCATACATCCAACAAAGATTCTAGGGTTGGACACATGCGCGGACACATTGGTCGGAGATGAGATGATTAAAGGAATTTCAGGAGGTCAGAAGAAACGGCTCACAACAGGTTTGCTTTTTCTCATTCTTTTAACGTACGTTTTTCATATTTGAAGATTCAACAAGTAGATACACTGACCAATTGGGTGGGATTGATGCACAGGGGAACTATTAGTAGGTCCAGCAAGGGTCCTTTTCATGGATGAAATATCCAATGGTTTAGATAGTTCAACGACTCATCAGATTATCATGTACATGAGGCATTCTACTCACGCACTCGAAGGAACCACTGTCATTTCTTTACTCCAACCGTCTCCTGAGACTTACGAGTTGTTTGATGATATTATCCTTATGTCTGAAGGACAGATTATATACCAGGGCCCTCGTGACGAGGTTCTTGATTTCTTTTCATCCTTGGGTTTTAGTTGCCCTGAGAGAAAAAATGTGGCAGATTTCTTGCAAGAGGTAAAGAAACAAATAGAGAATTTGAAGTAGAGAGATTTTTAAGTTGTTGTTTTCCAGTTTCTGAAACAGAGTTTTCTGTTAATATATAGGTCACTTCAAAGAAAGACCAGCAGCAGTACTGGTCAGTCCCTTTCCGGCCTTATCGCTACGTACCTCCTGGAAAGTTTGCTGAAGCTTTTCGTTCATATTCCACTGGCAAGAAGTTGGCAAAGAAACTTGAGGTTCCATTTGATAAACGGTTCAATCATTCAGCCGCTTTATCGACATCTCAATACGGTGTTAAGAAGGGTGAACTTCTCAAGATCAACTTTTCCTGGCAGAAGCAACTGATGAAGCAAAATGCATTTATTTATGTGTTCAAGTTTGTTCAGGTTATTATTTTACTTGAGTCCCTTTGTCTTTTTTTTTTTTTTTTTTTCTGTTGGAATGGTAAATTAAGGCCTTATTTAATCTCATTCTCTCCACATGCATACTGCAGCTTCTTATAGTTGCCTTAATCACAATGACTGTCTTTTGCCGGACAACAATGCACCACAAGACTATTGATGATGGCAACATATATCTTGGGTCGCTTTACTTTTCCATGGTTATCATTCTCTTTAACGGATTCACCGAGGTTCCAATGCTAGTAGCCAAGCTTCCTGTTCTTTATAAGCACAGAGACTTACATTTTTACCCAAGCTGGGCTTATACATTACCTTCCTGGCTTTTGAGTATCCCTACTTCAATTATAGAATCAGCAACATGGGTGGCAGTAACATATTATACAATTGGATATGATCCTCTTTTCTCCAGGTATATATATTCTTGTAAAAAGAAGTTGAAAAATTGGGAAAGGGTTTGGTTGCTTAATATAAGTAACAGTGAACTTGTCTAATCTTCCTTCAGGTTTCTTCAGCAGTTCTTGCTGTATTTCTCTCTGCATCAGATGTCCTTGGGTCTTTTCCGCGTTATGGGTTCTTTAGGCCGACATATGATAGTTGCCAATACGTTTGGGTCCTTTGCAATGCTGGTGGTCATGACGCTTGGAGGATTTATAATATCCAGAGGTCTTCTTGTCTTCATACTTTCTCTTAAACACTCTCTTTTTACCACATGAATACTCATTCATTCTCTTGTTTAATTTCCCAGATAGCATACCAAGCTGGTGGATTTGGGGTTACTGGGTTTCTCCTTTGATGTATGCTCAAAACGCAGCTTCCGTGAATGAGTTTCTTGGCCATAATTGGCAAAAGGTGACAATATTACAAACATAAAGTGCTTCTTTAGTTATACTTTTTGGTGTTTCTATTATCCATGCTCAAAGGTGTAAATATATTTGGTTTGCATATGGTCTGAAACACACCATAGAATGTGGAATATACTATTATTGTAGTTAATGGTTGTTTTTCCTGTTTAATTATGTAGAGTGCTGGGAATCATACCAGCGACTCTCTTGGTTTGGCATTGTTGAAAGAAAGAAGTTTGTTCTCTGGGAACTACTGGTATTGGATCGGTATCGGTGCCTTGCTTGGATACACAGTTGTATTCAATATACTATTTACGCTGTTCCTAGCACATCTCAACCGTAAGCTTTTCATATTTTCTGTATACCTAAAGCATCAACTATCTGCTTTTTTATAAACCATTAATTGTGCTAATTCTGTCCATATCCGTTCATAGCTTGGGGCAAGTTTCAAGCTGTTGTATCCAGAGAAGAGTTGGATGAGAGAGAAAAGAAAAGGAAAGGTGATGATGAGTTTGTTGTGGAACTAAGAGAGTACTTGCAGCATTCAGGCTCAATACATGGTGAGGAAACAAATTAAAATCTTTCCTTTCTAATCTGTTTACTGAAACTGAAAGAAGCTAATGCTGTGGCTCAGGAAAATATTTCAAGAACCGAGGCATGGTTCTCCCGTTTCAACCACTATCATTGTCTTTCAGCAATATCAACTACTATGTGGATGTTCCCTTGGTATGTAATATATGTATCTACAGTGTTTAGGTACTGTATATTAGTTTTAAAGCATTTTATATTCTCTAGCTAGCAGTCTTAGCTCATGCAACAAAACTTTCAGGGACTAAAAGAACAAGGGATACTAGAAGACAGGTTGCAGCTACTTGTGAATATTACTGGAGCTTTTAGACCGAGTGTTCTTACAGCATTGGTGGGAGTAAGTGGTGCGGGTAAAACAACGCTCATGGATGTTTTAGCTGGAAGAAAAACCGGAGGAACTATAGAAGGCGATGTGTACATATCTGGTTTTCCCAAAAGGCAGGAAACGTTTGCAAGAATTTCAGGTTACTGTGAGCAGAACGATGTTCATTCTCCATGCCTAACTGTTGTTGAATCTCTACTTTTCTCGGCATGCCTTCGTTTACCAGCTGACATTGACTCAGAAACACAAAGGGTAAGATCATCATTCAATCATTCCTGCCTATGTTTTTTTATCCTCTTGGATTATGCTAACATGCATCTCTAAACTTCAAATTCATGGAGGCGTTTGTTCATGAGGTGATGGAGCTAGTGGAGCTGACCTCTTTGAGCGGGGCATTGGTCGGTCTCCCTGGGGTTGATGGCTTATCAACTGAACAGAGGAAAAGGCTAACAATTGCTGTTGAGCTAGTTGCGAACCCTTCTATAGTATTCATGGATGAGCCAACTTCAGGGTTGGATGCCAGAGCAGCTGCCATTGTGATGAGGACTGTAAGAAATATTGTTAACACAGGGCGAACCATCGTCTGCACGATTCATCAGCCTAGCATCGATATTTTTGAGTCATTTGACGAGGTTGGTTCTTCAAACAATAAAGTTGGATAATAAAATCAAACAGTCTGTCGAATTGTTGAACTTTGTCTCTGCAGCTTTTGTTCATGAAACGTGGTGGAGAGCTCATATATGCTGGTCCACTTGGTCAAAAATCATGTGAACTTGTCAAGTATTTTGAGGTAGCCTTTATTCTTGATACATGAACTAGAAATACTTGTAAATTCAAGTCTCTTTACAATTACTCTTTGCTTCCTTAGTCAATTGAAGGAGTGCAAAAGATCAAACCTGGCCATAATCCGGCAGCATGGATGCTTGACGTCACCTCTTCTACTGAAGAACACCGTCTTGGAGTTGATTTTGCTGAAATTTACAGGAATTCAAATCTGTGTCAGTATGTGACTTTTCCCCATGCATGTGGAATTCAAATATTAGCTTTTCCACAAGTTCTGTTTACCATATTCCCTGTCTCCTTTTCTACTGCAGACGCAACAAGGAGCTGATCGAAGTCCTCAGCAAGCCAAGTAATACTGCAAAAGAAGTCGAGTTTCCGACCAGATACTCTCAGTCACTCTATAGTCAATTTGTTGCTTGTCTGTGGAAACAAAACCTCTCATACTGGCGAAACCCACAATACACTGCAGTTCGGTTCTTCTACACTGTGATTATCTCTTTGATGCTTGGAACCATATGTTGGAAATTTGGCTCAAAAAGGTAAAAATAAACATGCAGCTTCCACTTCTGTAAAGTGGCACATTTCTATCGCCTAACCAATTAAAAAAATTTCTTCATGTATTAGGGACACCCAACAACAATTATTTAATGCAATGGGATCGATGTATGCGGCAGTTCTCTTCATTGGAATCACCAATGCAACCGCTGCACAGCCTGTTGTCTCCATAGAAAGATTTGTTTCATATCGCGAGAGAGCAGCAGGAATGTACTCGGCACTTCCCTTTGCATTTGCACAGGTCACACATATGTTTGTTTATCTTCTCTTAATCACATCTCCGTTTGAGTTTTAAAAATCTCAACATGTTAAACTTTTTGCAGGTGTTTATAGAGTTTCCATACGTGCTAGCACAATCCACAATATACAGCAGTATATTCTATGCCATGGCCGCGTTTGAATGGTCAGCGGTGAAGTTCTTGTGGTACTTATTCTTCATGTACTTTTCGATAATGTACTTCACCTTCTACGGGATGATGACAACAGCAATCACCCCAAACCACAACGTTGCCTCAATCATAGCAGCACCTTTCTACATGCTCTGGAACCTATTCAGTGGCTTCATGATACCATATAAGGTACATTACTATATATTTCATTATTTATCTTTTGTTTTCTATGATTTTGTATCTCATGTTTCGGACCACAGAGGATTCCACTGTGGTGGAGATGGTACTACTGGGCAAACCCGGTGGCGTGGACACTGTATGGACTATTGGTATCTCAGTATGGAGATGATGAGAGAACGGTGAAACTCTCAGATGGTATCCATCAAGTGATGGTGAAACAACTGCTTGAGGATGTAATGGGATACAAACATGACTTCTTAGGAGTCTCTGCTATAATGGTGGTGGCCTTTTGCGTCTTCTTCTCCCTTGTCTTTGCTTTCGCCATTAAAGCCTTCAATTTCCAGAGAAGATGATTGATGATTACCAAAACTCTCCAACTCCCACATATTTATATATATATATATATACACACATATACAGATACCAACTATTGTTAATTTGTATATTGGGGGGCTTTTATACCCAAGAAGGCAGGGGAATGCGCCTATTCTTCCTCTGCCATTACATGTATGGATCAATAAAAGCCTTGTGTTGTGTTTTTAGTTCCTTGTTATTTTTTCATAAATGTGTTTGAGTTATATATAATATAGAACAGTAATCAATTTTAAATATATGGTAACTTTTAAGTGAGTTAAAAGGTCGAAAAAGATCCTAACATGTGTAACCTTTAGTGATTTGTAAGGTCGTAAATAGAGTTTCAAGAGCTATCTATAAATTATCTTTCTTGTAATAACTTAAGTTAGCGATAATCATAGTAAGTACGGTTTAAAAACCTTTTTGCCTTTTTGGTAAGAATGCAAACATTTCATCAAAAAAAAAAAGAGAACGGTTTAGATTTACAATGAAAGATTACAGACTTACAGAAATGGTCTCATGACAAGAAAAAAAAAAAACATGGAAGCATAGACCATAACTAGAATTCGGTCCATCCAATTTCGACTGTTCGTCCCTCGGGTTTGTTGTTTAAAAATTAAAATTCTATGGAGTCATTTGTCCAAACTTGTATATTAGTTCGTGCCACATTCCGGTTAGCCTAAGTTTTCATGTAACGTTCAATCAGGTTCCTGGTACCCACACAAAACATTTCGACGAAATTCCAACCCCTGCATATCATGTTGCGAAGAGGGGCGTACAATTAATTTCCGGTAAAAACACATCTGCTTAGTATGTGACAAGTCATAACGCTCTAATAAAGACCTGATATTTAAACCACATTTTCTAAGCATCATGATCTACGCCACCTCCTCTATAGAAGGATTTGCTTTGACTTGTTAAACCACATTTTCTTTTAAGCCACGCCTAAAAACACCATACACTACTAGACCTCTGACCTCATATCCTTCATTACAAAACAAAAAAACAAAAGCAATGTAATTACAGTACATTTGCATTAGGGGTGTCAATCGGGCTGGCCCGGCCCGAAACCCGTAAAGCCCGCATATGTTTGAGCTCGGTCCGGTCCGAAATATTTTCGAGCCTATATTTCAAAGCCCGAGCCCTGCCCTAACAGGGCTACAGGGCTTTTCCGGCTTTTTCGGGCTTATTTTACTGATCAAAAATTCAAACTTATAAGCCTTACAAAACAGTGTTTGAATGTGCACTATAAAACAAATCAATTAAAAATTTAATAACTCATCTATATTCATTACAACCAACTTAATTTAATATAAAAAGTTTAAAACTAAACAAAATTTCGATACTTTAACCAAATAAACTAATATATAATTCATATAAAATATCATAGATAAAAAATTTTAAAGTATTAAATATGGTTTTTAAGTAAATATAAAAACTAGGATTAGAGTTTAAAACTTTAATTACAATAAATTATTAATCAAATATTGCAATCAAACAAAAATGTTAACAAAAAAATACAAATATATTTTTGAAAAGCCCTACAGCCCAAACAGACTGAACCCAAAATACCCGATTTTTTCTGAACATATATATTTAAGTCAGAGCCCGCTATTTTTCAGGGCCGGGCCGGACCAGCCCGCGGGCTTTGGCGCTAATTGACATGTTTAATTTGCATAGCTAAAAAAGGCCTAAAACAAAACAATGAAAACCCTATAATAATAATTAACAAATGTGATTAGTAGCATCCACTTCCTAAACACAAAATGAATCATATATATATGTATAGTTTAGTTTATAGCTTAATTAAATAAAAAAGAAGAATTGAAGAAAACAAAACGAAACAAGTAAGTGCGACATTGGTTACATATCCATTGGCTGAACTGACAGATCATCAATCTCTCTCTCTCTTTTATTGATTGACAAAACAAAAAAAAAAAAAAAAAAACATTTTTCCTATTTCTCTCCCAAACCCTAAAAAAAAAAAATCATCTCTTTCGATTCAGTTTCGCCTTCGACGACGACAAACATCGATCTCCAAAATCAAATCTTCTTCTACTTCTCCTCTACACAACAGGTCTAGCTTCTTCTCTCTTTCGATTCCTTGTTTTTTGTAATTCGTATTATCGTCCGTCTTTCGGGATTTCTCCCAATTTCTCCAAATCAATTTTGTTTGCTGCCAAAAAACTTCAAAGAGAAATCAGAAAGCTTATGTTATGTTATGTCGGTCCATTTCCTTCTTCCTGATTTCACCTTCTTTCGCTCTGTATTTGTAATCCCCCTTTTACCAAATTTGAGGCCTTTTCGCATGCTTTGCTCATTTCTTCTTTGGAAAAAAAAAAGTATCATCATTTCACTATTTCAAGTTTTGTCTTGTGGGTTCTTCTTCTGTCCATGTGTTTGTTGTAGCTTTTTAGGAGAATCATACATAGGGAGGCTGGCTGTGTTGTAGTCTCATCTTATTATTATTGACTATTTTTTTTTGTTTTTTGCTCATTTCTTGATACGTTAGGTGTTGTTGTATTGATGTTCTTTGCAGAGATGTCTCCAGCAACTAATTCTAAGTCAAAGGATAAAAAAACTGGGAAAGAAGCAGCTCACAAGGCATCACCAAAGCAGCCTTCGCCTTCGCTTAATGGGAATACCACTAGTATGGCAGCTCATGCTTATAATCCTCTTCTTGGAACATTTCAGGTTCTTGATTCTGTCTCCGTTGCTTCTTCTGACCCACCACTTCAGTATGGTCGTTTCCGCAGTATAGACCACGAGGCCGCTGATTTGAATAATGGGGTTGAGTCTGATTCTGTTTCCAACAACGGTAGCTGCTCGGGCGACTCCGAAGATCACAAGACAACCAATCTTCCCCTCAAGCAGGAGGTTATACCAGGTGCTGACAATGACAAGCGTGAGAAAGTTCGCCAAAAGAATGAGAGAAAACATCAACGCCAGAAGGAGAGGAGGGCTCTTGATTTGTATGACAAGTGTACCACGTATCTCATGTCCAGAAAACTCGAAGCCCTTACACAGCAGCTTGTCGCTATGGGACTCTCTCAAGAGCATGCTACTACGGCATTGATGATGAATGATGGCAAAGTTGAGGAATCTGTTCATTGGTATTTTGACAGGGGCGAGGAAGAAATTGAGAAGCAAAGCATTAAGACTCCTGTGAATTTGAAAATAGACATTACAGAAGAACTAGCTAGGATTACACAAATGGAGCTACAACTTAAGTGTACAAGGCAGGAAATAGAGCGCGCAGTTGTTCAAGCAGAGGGTGATTTGGACAGAGCAGTACAAGTCATGAAAGGCACAAGATATGATGAGTTTTCAGTGCCAGTGAAACAAGAAGAATCTGGTGATCCTCTTACACCCAGTAATGGTAAACATACAGTAGGAATAGGTTATCAGAATTCAGATGCAGAAAGGCTAGAAACACAAACTCTTCCTTCACCTGGTTTACAGCCACCAAGAGATGACAAGAGCTTTAACTATACAAGATCACCCTCCACAACTGAGTTAGTGAACAAAATGAAGGCTCAGCCTATGAAACGACCTGAACTGAAGTTAGAGTGGCCAAAACCTCAGCAATCTGCTGCTTTGGCTGATAAAAGGTGGCCAAATACAGGACAGGTTCCTTCTGCTTCTTACTCTTTCCCATCATCGCCATCCCCGTCACCTCAGCTTGCTTCGAGGGTTGAAGCTCGCTATTTAGCTAGTGGAAATGAATTTAAGAACCTCCAGCAGCAGCAGGCAGCAAATAGAGAATCAGTCATGACAATGAGGCAGCGGCCACAAGTTGTAAGCACAAATCCCATTCCAACCTCAAGCATGAGCGCACCCCCTACCAGTTGGCATCCTGCGGCCAACATAGAGATAATGAAGTCAAATGGGTTCATACAAACACATAATATCCCTAGTGCGCGAAGCCCTAGTCCAAACAATCTGAATCCAAATCAGATCTACCAGCAACTTCAATATCAAAACCAGAAGCGATTCAGTAACACCAACCAAGTGGATCCACACGCTAGCATGGCCAGAGGGAATGGCGGGTTATGGACTAAAAACACTGCATCATCGCCATCTATATCTGCTGCGTGGTCGTTGGGATTGTTCTCTGCCGTTGGTTCAGCGGGAACATCAGGTGCATCCTCACCAGTAGATTGGATCTCTGGCGGCGGTTCAGTGGACTACACAAGCATAGACTGGAGTCTAGATCAAGGTTTATCCCAAAATAGTAGAGTCAATGGAAACTGGTCCGGGTTAAAAAGCAGCAGCCACACTTATGATGCGAACATGAACCGCTATAGTCTAAATGGTTCCATGGGAGGTAGAGTCAACAGCAGCAACGGTGTATCTATGGAGAATGCGGGTGTTGGTGTTGTCGTCGAAACACAACAAGCAGCTACCTCTCAAGACTGGACTTCACCATTTGAAGGAAAAGATATATTTGGCTTGTCTAGAAAATACGTGCCTCCTTCTCTGTAAGAGAAGAGGGGGTTACATATGGACATGAAAGTAATAAAACAAGAAAAGAAAAAAAAAGACAGAAAATGGTTTCATGAATTATGTGTGGTTGCTTCTCCCTTTGATTATCATTCGTGAATATGTCTTATTTTTTACTTATATTTAAAGCATCTTCTCCTCTAGTTGACCACTCTTTGAAACAAAAGCAGTACAACCTTCAAATCAATCCTACACAACTTTTATTACAACTTTGAAATTTCTCCTTGGAAATCCATGCGAGATTCAGCGGATGAGGTAGTAGCAGTTGCAGAAGCAGGTTCTTTGTACCATTCGTTAGCCTCACGAGTCATAAAGTTTGCTTCTGCAACATGTTTACTTGGAATTAGTTCTTTACATGTACACAATTCAGAAGAGTAGAAACCACTACTTGTTAATTACAAGAAAAGAGCATACCAGACAAGAACACGTTCTTGTATTCTTCATCATCATATATGAATTGCGGCGGATCTGGTGAACCAATACCGACAATAGTGCTTCCACTGTTATGCATTCATCCCACAAAAATTAGCACTTCATAGCAAAACTACTAAGCTCATTTATAATCTCTTGTTCAAGTAAATAGTACTCAGCTCACTAAATATGATCTTGTACTAGCTTGTTAGGATGCATTTGGGAAGACAAAAATACAATATTAGCACACTGCTGCCACTAGATGAGCTAACTATGCAATGCACAGTATTTTGTGAAATTTCTCGATAGTGTGGAAATAGCTAAAGAAAAGGCATACCTCCCAGACATAAATACGGCATCATATTCCCCGCGCCCAGATGCTATTATCCGTTGCTTCAAACGTTTTAGAGATGGAAGAACTGAAAATGCTGGCGGTTCTGAAATAACGCATAAGTGTAAGTCCTTGTCCATGTACCAGACTGAATCTTGAAATTTAAAGATGTGACCATCTTTTTAGGAAAGGAAGAGAGGTGCAACATATGGAAATGAAACCATACCCAAATCGTTTACGCAAATGCTTTGAGATATTTCATCGCTGGACACATTCTCAAGTAATGTCAAGGGATTAATATTGCTCGTCTGATCTAAACGAAGACGCTGAAAAATAAAAGCTTAAGCCATTAAATCCTGAAAAAGCTTATAATATTAAAAAAATATCCATCATCAGTAGTTTCAGTTGATTACTTTGTAAACTTCAGCAGTGGAACATGCTTCTCGGGGCTTTATGAGCACCATTGGAAGATCAAGAGGAAAAGGAGGAGGAAGGTCTTGGACAATCTGCATTAGCCTTTAGATTAGAATTCAGCATAATAAGCTGCATCAAACTGACAACTCCCAAAGCCCAAAAGTAATAAGCATGTAAGAGAACTGAGTCAGAACAAATGTATGCAAAGTAGTAAAAGGCTTGGAAAAATCTCAACAAAACATACCTCACCTCTCCCAGTACAATAGGCAGCTCCATGCGAGAAGAAGAAAGGGATATCTGACCCAATTTCACTTGACCATTCTTGGAGTTCCTTCTCAGTGACAAGACCTCCATTGAGCTGATTGGCTGCCCAGAGTGCAGTTGCAGCATTACTACTTCCACCACCGAGTCCAGCCCCGGTAGGCACCTTCTTGTCTAAATGAATCTGTACATATCAAGAGAGAATATATAAGTTGACAACTTGACAATGAAAATGTAGTAAAAGATATCATTGGTGTATGTATAGTGCATTTTTTTACCCAGAAGAATTTGTTACTACCAGTTTTCTTCCTATAAAGGTTAAGTGCTTTTATAATCTGCATTGCAACAACACAGACCAGAGGATTAGAAATAATGCTTAATCAACAAGGCCACAGGGGATCATCTATTAACAGAATAAAATCGTCTCACCAGATTTCTCCCATCAACAGGGACTCCTTGAACGTTAGTAGACAGACGATCTTTGGATTTTGATGGTGACAATGAGAATTTAATTGTGTCTCCTAAACTAATCACCTAAAATCAAATGCAGAAAATGAATGAGACACACACTAGAGACATTAAGAGACAAATGAGAAAAAAAATATACCAAAAGCTTAAAACTTACATGAAACAAAGAGGCTAAATCATGAAACCCATCTTCCCTCTTTCCGGTTATCCTCAAGAAAACATTAATCTACACACATGCCAAATGATTCTTAGGGTAACAAAACAAAACAAGAGAGAGATGGTTTAAAAGAAAAGTAAAGAATAAAGCAAGTGTCTTTTTTTTTTCTAACCTTGCAAGGTGAGAAGAGATTAAGCCTGGATAAGGGAGCTTCTTTGTCAACATGGTCGCCTATCTTATTCAGCCTCTCATCAGGATCAAACACTATCTAAACAAATAAACAATGACCCCCCCCACATCCACAAACAATCATCTCAAAATTCTCTCTCAAGAACATGAATTCAAAAATCCTACTTTTTTGCTCAAAATTGCTTCAAAGTTATTAAATTTGAGCGAGAACCCGTCACAATCTAATACGAGTAGAATAAAAATCAATGCTTTCAAGGCAGATAAGAAGATTCATTAACCTCGACTTGCTTCCGGGAAGATTTGACGGAAAAGCTCGAAAGGGGACGAAGAAGCTTCGGCGGAGTAAAAGAAGCAAAACTGGTTTTGAAAGAAGAAGAAGACTGAGCCAAGTTGAGAGTTGAGATAAATGGAGGAGAAGCCGTTGCCATTGTTGTTTCTGATATTATTTTTTTCTTCTCTTTGATCGGATATAGAGTTAGTTGCCCAATAAACCAAATCAAATATGTTTTTTTTTTTTTTTTTTTTTTTAATTAGTCAAACTATATAACATTGGCCCAATAGCACATTTGCTAGGTCACTTTAACATTGGCCCAACTGAGGCATGGGCCAGCAGTTGGAACAAGGTCGATGACATCCCTTCACACCGTGGAAAAGCATAGAATAGATGAGGAGAGGAGGACGAGAGGAGAGAGAAACGTGAGTTATTCCGTCCGTAACAGAGAACACACCGCAAGAGAGAGAGAAACGGGAGTTATTCCGTACTTACTCTTCATGTCATCCTACTTATATATTTGGGGGGTAGCATGCAGGATGATGGTCTCCTTCATACATCTTGTGGAACTCCGAACTACGTTGCATTACAAACAAAGCATCTTCTATGAGTCTCATGGGATTACATGTCACAAAGCTTTTCAATGGAATCCTCTACCTACCAAGTATTATTATTGTATACATGCAGCTATATGAAGCTAATGTTTAAATCAATCGATCCAAAATAGATTTGGTATGCATGATCACTATCAAGATACAAGAACTCTTATACATCATTTCACCATATCTGATCAAATTTTATACAGTACTCATCAAATAACGCATAACAAGGGTGCTTTACTTAGATATAAAATCTAATCGTCGCTAATTATTTTGTGGTAGACGCCTCTTCTACTTAAGGGGGGCATGTATCCTCACCGAGAAGTAATCTGATCCAATCACCATCAAAGGATATGCGTCTTTCATTTGAAGAAGTTGAACCATAACAACCTAAATTATCTGTTTCACAGTTGAAGGTTTTTCATGCAAATGGAGAAGAGGAGACTTCCTGAACTGAATAAACAAACAATGAAGTACATGTAATGCGTAAAGAGTTTAAAGACAAAAAGAAAAAAGAGTATTACCTGTTGTAGGTTCATCGGTATGGCCAAGTAGAGAAGAGGACTGAAGCAACAGTGTGGATTCTAAATCAGTATCGGTTACCTGTTTTTTCCTTGCTGATCCATATACAATAGATTCCAACAATCCATCATATAGTGATGATGGTGACAGAGGGGACTGGACCAAAGTGTTGTCTGACTCATGCACCTGCATTGAGTTAGATTGCTGTGCTCCTCCAGGCTCTTCATGAGGATTAAAATATTGGAATGAAGGGAGCTCGTGAATAAGAGGCTCAGGAGGAGGAGTATAATATGTAGCATTGTCATCAAGCAAATGGCTACCCGGTAACTGTTCAGAAATGTTATCGACAAAAGGATAGTTCCAGAGCGGAGGGCTTTGCTCGTTCATCGCATATGATCCACCGGTGCAAGGAAACGCGGTTTCGGGTTCTCTAGAACGTTTGCCGGTAGACATGTAAGAAGGAGATGATGACATCAAGTTATACACATTAGGCTGAAAGAAACACGGGTTTTGTCTCACGAACACTCCACTGGTTGGAACACTGCGAAGCATTGACTTGTAGTAGGAAGAGCATTGGTTGAGTGGTAAATGCTGAAAATCCAGTTCAGGTATCTCAACACTGTCTGACTCCAGAGAGGCTTGACTATGATGACCATCCAATGAATGACCATTGTTGAAACCAGACTGTGTTGCAGCATTCATTGCTTGCTCTCGAACATCATCAGGGTAAACAGGTAAACCAAGTCGTTGCAGTCTCTTGAGTCTTGTATTCCAAAAGTTCTTTATCTCATTGTCTGTTCTCCCAGGCAGCTTAAAAGACACAAAAAAAAAGAAGAAGATAAATTAGACCAAAAACAAGAGAACAGAGAGAGAGGCTACAAAAGGGGAAAACACTAAGTTACATACTTCACCAGCCATTCTTGCCCATTTGTTTCCCAATAAAGCATGAAGTTCGATAACACGCTGCTCTTCTTTCTCAGTAAAAGCGCCTTTTTTCAAATCCGGTCTCAAATGATTAACCCAACGAAGGCGACAACTTTTACCACAGCGAGAAAGGCCAGAGTGTTTTTGAACAGCGTTCCAGTTGCCATCACCATGTTTATCAACACAAGCTATCAAAAGGTTGTCTTCTGCTTGTGTCCAAGGACCTTTTGTAAAAGTTTTCTCGGTTGCAATATCATCGTCTGATCCTGAATCATTGCGAACTTTGCCCATCTTGTGTTACCTTCATCTGTGAAATAAGATGAGAAAAGACAAAAATTTAAGTTCCATTAACTCTAGCTAAAAAAAAGAAATCAACAACATTAACGTTTTGTAGTCACTTTCTTGCACCCGAGAGTTTAGTTTTCTTGGCAATCAAACAAAGAAAACTATTAACTTATAATAACTCCCTCATGTCGCTTTACTTATTAATCATACTGTACTAGATTTTGTTAAGACCCACGCACACGTATGTATGTGCATACAAAATTTTGTTTAATAATTTACACTAATTAAGTTAATTTAATTATATGAAAAAAAAGTTAGTGCTAACTCTTATAGATTCCTTTTCTTTATTATTTCCTAATCAATGTACAATATTAACTACAAGAAGAATTAGAAACTTACATAGGAAATGATTATGAACGTCTGCGAACATCAATTAATTCTCCTAAAAATCAACCACTGAGAAAAAAGAATACAAATCAGTTCCAAAGAAATAAATCCGAATCAAGAAATGAATTTTGCCAAAACCGGTTTGAAACATCCTCTACCTGCCGAAATTGTAGTCGGTTTAGAAATAACAAATATAAAAACCGATGCCACCACTGAGATCAAGAAACCGGTTTACGAGAACACTGAGATCGGAAGAAAAAAAATCACTGAGCCGATTCCGGTTAACGAGGGATCAACGGAATTGTAATTTTGTATATGATGAAGAAGAATCTAAAGAGGTATTAGATCATTAACCCATAAATCTCCCTGAGAAAAAAATTAAACACACCATTAAAAAAAAAACCTTAAACCTCACTTTCATGGAAGGGTTATAAAAACGAAGAAGATGAAGAAGAAGAAGATGAAGCGTATACCCTAAACCCTGGAGATGTAGAAACTAACTAATCACAGAGAAGAACGTCTAATAATCCTAGACACCATTGAAATGTTGCAACAAATCGGAGAGGAGAAAGACAAAAAAAAAAAAAAAAAAAAAAAAAAAAAGATTTACGTCTGAGTATTTTAGGGCTTATAAGGCATCGATTGATCGATATATATATATATATATATATAAGGGTTGAAAAAAAGAAAAGAAATCGAAAATAAAAAAAAATGTGCAGATCAAAATCGATCCCAACAATATCTGAAGAGATGAACTCGAGCTTCTCTCAGGTTTTTGCTCGTTTTTGCACTTTTGGTCCCTAGGTTCTTAGTTCTTTTATATATTTTCTTCTGACTTTTGTGTTGATCAGAGATATACCCTTGAAATTAGACGGAACTTTCCGATTTGTCAATTTAACCCAAATTTTTGGAAACAATCTTGTTTGGTTTTATCAGACAACCACAGTACAATCATCACGAGAATAAATTTGACAATGTCCCAAAACCTAAACCGGATTCGCAGGACCTAACTCCACTCATCTTCTTGCTCTGTTTGCTTTGAATATTGTTTCCTTGTAGTATTTAAGCTCCTTTATGCTTTCTCTTATATCATCCATGGCTCTATGGTTTTTTTTCTTTGCAGGAGCTCTATTTTTCTCTGTATTCAACCCCACAAAAAACATATCCAAACTTATATTTTACGCTAAATTGTTCGTTCTCATAGATGACATGCATTTTTTACAGTTTTTATCGTTACCTTTAGGGAACCATCGGGCACATAAAGCCTTGACGCTACTTACATCAACAAGTACATGAGGGAAAAGGGCAGCCAAATCTGGCATGTACTTCTGTAAAAAATATAAACATTGGTTATGATCGAGGATTCAAGATGCAACTGTTTAGTTTTATAGACAGACAGAGTGGGGATACATCCAAGTTCTAGCTACCTACCTTTAAGAAAAGGAAATCAACATAGACTGAGTTTCCAGCTAAAAGTGGATTTCCAGAACCAACATGCTTCTTTATGAATTCAATGACCTGCAGAGCACCCCACAATGTAACATTTCAGTTAACCATCACCAAAAAGATTGAATGTTTTGGTCTTGATATTAAAAATAGATAGAGATGCCCTTTCTAACTTGGCAAAATTAACAACAAACCAGTCCAGTATTACATGTTTCTTTTTTACCTCTTTCTCAGCTTGCCTTTCACTTATCGTACTAAGGAGCACTTTCTTCGTTAACCCTGAAGTGATTGACCCAGATGTCATATAGTTTAAATCCATGGGAGGGAAATACAGAGATTCTAGTAAAGAAAATATCAGGAGAGAAACTTACCACTAGCTCCATGATGAGTTTGACACCAGTCACCCATTTTATCCATACATTCTTTTGTTTGATGTACAACTAAATCTGGACCCTGACAGCAGAAAAACTAAATTCACTAACAAAACCTAAAAAAGCAAGTATCTACGGTTGAGGAATAAGAGTGTTTCATCTTAAAAAAGTAGAATATTTTGGAAGGCTAAGGAAGAGAAGAATTTACCTCCACTGATTTGCTTAAATTTCCATCAGTAACTATACATGCAATCTCTAATATCCTGTCAACTTCAACATTTAGACCTACACAATATAGTAAGAATAAGAAGATAGACAATCTAAAAGAATCTTCAACGACCAAGATCCTTTTACTGTGTTCAACAGTTTAGTACATGTGTAAAGTAATATAAAGAGTTGAATTTTCTGAAACATTCAGGACTACCTTCAAAGGAACAAATATCATAGCATTGTGTGTTATGACAAACATACAAATACAAAAAAAAAACTCAAAAAGAGAAACAATGGATCCTAGGTACATGTTGACATGGTTTTTAACCCAAATTTTTTGCAGCCAAGCAGATTTTATCAACCAACGAAGGAGTGACTATACTATAGATGTCTGGGTAATTTAGAACACTAACTAAACTAATCTACCAAAAATTCAATAAAGAAAACTTAAAATTAGCATTGAAAGGCAGGATTTTTATAGATGATGAACAAGAGAAGTCAGTATAACATTACCAGTCATCTCCAAGTCAATCCAAACAAGTGGCTGCTTGTAATCTCCAACCTCAGTTGACCCATTTTTTGCTCTCTCTTCTTGTTTCACTACAAATTTTTTTAACAAGAATCAATCTTTAAAACAATAAAAGCTGTTCGATGCTATATGCAAAAAAATCTAAAACTGAAAGATCAATCCTTTAATCGACTTTTCTTAAAACTATGTAAGGGTAAAAAAAAAAAAGGGTAAGAGGGAAACAGGCGATACCAGAGGAAGAAGAAGAAGAAGCTATGGGAGCATCTTCGTCGGCGAAAGCGAGAAGAGAGAAAGCATTCGAGAGCTTGTCCATTTAATCGGAGTCGGAGGAAGAAGGGTAACCTAAAAGGGGTCCGTCTAGATTGTAACAAACAATTATTAGTAACAAATAAGACCATAATCGTGTTTTGGTATAATATACACAATGTTTTGGACTTTTTTTTTCCTCAATTTTTTTTTTTTTTTTTTTTTGTCAAAACCCTAAGAGAAGTATTTTAATTAAACCGGAATCAATAGAGTTGGATTACAAACTTGGTGAATAGATTTAGCCAGTTCATCAGCCCGATAATTGAGTTTACAACTCACATACAGAAAAGAAATCTAAGAAAAAGAAAGCGATAGATCGAGGATATCATGGAGAATCCCGTAAAACTCCTTCGATGGAGTCTCTGAATTGATGGCTTTGATTAGCATCTCTGAATCGGAAGCCAGAGAGAGTTTGTTAAAGCCCAGATCTAGGGCGTGTTGAAGTGTCAGGGATACCGCGATCGCTTCAGCGAGGATTGGAGAGACTACATTTGTTGCGGTTTTCTGGTTCGTAATCTCAAAAGAGCGAGAGTCATCGCTGAATAACCATCCGAAGCCCGCGGCTTGAGAATCTGATCTCCATGCCGCATCAGTGAAATAAGAGATAGTATCCAAGTGGGGGTCTGATCTTTGTTCTTCCCGTCTGAGTTCAGGAGGCTGGGGATTCAATGGCTGGGCAGAAATCCAATCACGAGCACTTGAAATGGCCTGTGTCACGATGTCCTACGGTAAGTTTTGTTTCTGCTCAAAGATCTTTTTGTTGCGTGAGATCCATATGTTCCAAAGTATCCAAGGAGCCAAAGGTTCCTCTCCAATGCCTACATGTGGAAGATTTATGCACTGGTAGACGATCTGTAGTCCCTTCTGTAGGTTGGTGATACGATGGGGGTCAAAAGAAGTCCTTAATGGTGATTTTTCCCAGACCTGAGCAGCAAACGGGCAGTGGAAGAAGAGATGAACGACTGTTTCCTCTTGCAGACAGTGGGGGCACGATGCAGAGGGGTTCCCTCCTCGGATCTTCAAGTTTTCTCCAACTGGGAGGGCATCGTGCATAGCTTTCCAAAGGAAAAACTTAAGCTTTGGGAGGCACCTGATGTTCCAGATTTCTTTATACCAGTCAAAAGGGGTGGGGCTTGGGTCGATGGGTGGCGGATCATTTCCTTTTTGGGTTGCTCCCAAATAGCCAGACTTTGCTGTGTAGATTCCTGAGCTGGTAAGAAGCCAAAGGTGGCAGTCCCTGGCTCCCTTTTTACTTGGTTGTAGAGCTAGAATCTCTTTTTCATAAGCCGGAAGTAAAGCTTTAACTTTCTCATGATCCCATGTTTTCTTGGTTGGACAGATGAGACTACTTACCCAAAGGTTAGCAGACATCTCTGAAGGTGGTCCCATGGGAGTGATTCTCTGCGAGAGAGAAATCCATGGTTCGTACCACAATAGAGTTTCCTGTCCCGATCCAATTAGCTTGCCTAGGTTAGGTTTCAAGAGGTCACGACCAATGCATATTCCTCTCCACCCATGGGAGGCTGAGTTGGGGGCATTGCATTCTAAAAAAGAGGTAGAATTGCAATACTTTCCCAGAAGCACTCTTGCTAGAAGGCTGTTTGGTCGAGTCAGAATTCGCCAGATGCTCTTTGCGAGGAGGGCATCATTAAAATTTGGTATGTCTCTGAAATCCAGACCTCCCTCCTTCTTTACTTTTGTCAGTTTGGACCAAGCCACCCAGCTAATCTTCTTGTTTTCTTCCGAGGAATCCCACCAAAACTGCGTGAGCATGGATTGTATCCTCTTTGAGAGAGATCCTGGGATTTTGAAGCAAGGCATGGTGTACATAGGCATTGCAGAGAGTACTGATCTTAGCATGGTAGCCTTTCCAGCAGTCGAGAGCGGTCTTGCAGCCCAACTCCTAGATTTTTGTCCGATACGATATGTGATCAGATTAAACATGTCTCTCTTTTTCTTGCCAAAGAACTCAGGGAGGCCAAGATATTTTCCTAAACCTCCCACCCTTTGAATCCCTAGGATTTGTTGAGCTGTCACCTTTACCTCGTCAGGTGTTTTTGAGGAGAGGGTAATTGCTGACTTGGTTTTGTTTATCAATTGACCCGAGGCTTGTTCATATTTGCGGATGATGTTCAATAAAGTCTTACAGCTTGTTTGGTCTCATCTGCAGAAAAACATTGTGTCGTCAGCGAAAAGGAGATGGTTCACCCAAGGACTCCCTAAGGCCACTCGAATACCCGGTAAGGTTCCATCTTGTTGAGCTTTGCGACATAGACCAGACAGAGCTTCGCTACACTGGATAAACAGATATGGGGACAGCGGGTCCCCTTGTCGAAGTCCTCTTGAGGGGGTAAGATGACCTTGTGATGATCCATTGATGAGAAAGGAGTAGGATACTGTAGATACGCACTGATGAATCCATTGGATCCATTTCTGGTGGAAACCCATTCTTTCCAGCACTGATAGGATAAAATCCCATTCCAGCCTGCTGTAGGCTTTGCTCATATCCGTTTTGACGGCCATAAAGCAATGTTCTTTTGCTCTGGAAGTCTTAAGGTAGTGAAGACTTTCATGTGGAATGAGTACATTGTCAGAGATAGCCCTTTGCGGTACAAAAGCTGACTGATTTTCTGATATTATTGCATGCAGTACTGGTTGCAGTCGCCTTGAGAGGAGCTTGGATATTATCTTGTAGAAGACTGAGCAGAGGGCTATAGGTCGGTAATCCACCATTACTTTTGGGCTATGGACTTTCAGAATCAATCTTATGTGTGTGTGGTTTATGTTTGTGATAGGGGCATTAGAGAGGAAGAAAGCTTGTACCTCAGACACCACTTGAGGGCCGATTGTATTCCAGTGGGATTAGAAAAAGCTCGCTGAAAAGCCATCAGGCCCAGGTGCTTTATCCGCATGTATCGCAAAGCAAGCTTTTTTAACTTCTTCAGGTGATGGTGTTTGAATTAACCTTTCATTTGTTTCTGGTGAGATACAGGGATGGATCACCTCGTGAGCTAGGGAGGAATGATCCCCATTTTGTGATTCAAAGAGGTTCTGGAAATACTCAGCGATCACGGACAAGATCTTCTCCTCTTCATAGTGAGGTATCCCCTCATCATCTTCGATTACAGAAAACTTATTCATTGTTGTTCTTCCCCTAGTAATTGCTTGGAAATAGCTAGAGTTTTGGTCTCCAAGGGCTAACCATAAATTTCTGCTCCTTTGTTTCCAAAACTCTTCCTCATCTTTATAGGCTTTAAGGAGAGCAAGGTTGATATTGGAGATTGAGGATGAATCTGCAGTCGGATCAGACATCAGCTCATCCAGCTTTTGTCTATACTCCTCAATGAGCTGTTGGCTATTTTGATGTTTCCGTTTGGACCAGGTAATAATCTCTCTGCGGCATCGGATTATCTTCTCTTCAACACTTTCAGAGCATTCAAAACTCCAAGCCGCCTGGATCAGAGAATCTATTTCCGCATTACCTTTTAGTCTTCTGTCATATCTGAATATACCCTTTTCTTTTTCTTGGTGAGATCGAGGCAGGTAAGCAATGGTCGATGATCAGAACCCTCAAAGCGTAGGTAAAACCTATGACTAAAGGGAAACATCTTTGCCCAAGCACTATTTGACATTGCCCTATCTAATCTGTAGTGGACTAGATGATCATGTCGCATTCCTCTCCAAGATAGGAAATTCCCTGAGTGACGTAAATCATAAAGATCACATTATGACATGAAATAGCGGATGTGGGTAAAGGTGCATTCTCTCCTCACTGGGCCTCCTTGCTTTTCAGTTGCATCGATAATATCATTGAAATATCCCGTCAAGAACCAGGGATCCTCCCGCGTACTTCCCCAAAGCGTAAGTTGATCCCAAATGGCTTTTCTTTTTGCTCTTTCTGGTTCTCCATAGAGGAAAGTAGCAAAAAACATCCTGCCTGCTGACTGTATTTGTATATCAATGAAGTTTGTGCAGGAGGTTAGGATCGTTAGTTCAATATCACTCTTCCAATAAAGGGCTAGTCCTCCTCCTCCGGGACTGTGCGGTGGAACAGTATGATGTAAGGCTTTCTCCACAAATTCGTCTGGATTTTTGCTCTCTATGAGGAATAAAACATCATGTGAGATAGTAGAGTGTATCTCACGGATTCGTTGGCTTGTTATGGGATTTCCCAACCCACAACAATTCCAGCTCAGAAGCTTTAAGGAAGAGGATTTGGTGGATTGTGAAAATCCACCTTCTTCTTCACCATAGCTGGTATTAAGGCTCCTTTTGGTTTATCCCTCGGGTTTGAGTCCTTTTTCTGAGATCCCTTAGATTTTGAGGATCTTTGAGAGCTTTGGGTGCTTTGATCCCTGTTACAGCATTTTTTCGAGGTGGAACCCCGCTGGTAAGTAAGTTTTTTTGGGGAGCCGTTAGCTAAATTTCTCTTCTGACTTTTTGCTTCTATTAACTTTAATGCTTGTTTTGTGGGAGGTTTTGCAAGAGGAAGTCTACCTCAACCTCGTTTGGAGCTGGTTCCAGTTTCAGCCACTGTGGTCGGGTTGTGATCACTAATAGAGAGGCGGACATGAATCGAAGTAGAGGTCTCTAATGGTAGTCACTTTTATTACTTCATTTTTCAACCTTGATCACTACACAATGTTCTGGATTTTAGTCATTTTTTTTTTTGAAGAAGAACATTTGATAATTTTAATAATTTAATAAAAATTTCGTGTTTGTTTAACAACCAACTTCAAATTTCTTAAAAGTTCAACCTAATTTTTTTCTTTGCAAATTACAAACTTTTCAATTAACAGTTCATTATTTCTTATATTAAATAACATTAGTAAGTATTAAATATCAAATAATTTTTGTTTGATTTCAAATAGTTTTTTTTTAGCAAACGCTCAAGAAATCTTCACGAAATACCAAATAACCTTAGGTCTGTTTAGCTCGTTCAAATGTTGACAATCTCTCGGTAGCTAAGAAAACGTTAAGAGAATAAGAGATCAATGCGGTTTTGTATTTACATTTTTCTAACACAAACTAATTAAATCCCACTCCCCTTGTCATCATCCAAACAGTAGCCGGAAAAGCAAAAAGCTCATAAACAAACAAAGCAAGGTTTTGTCCCAGAAGATAAAAACAATTCATACATCACTTTCTTGTTTCTTTCTTAGCTTCGTTGTTCGTCCAGACTACTTGCTCCAGAGAACTAGAGAGCTTCTTATAGAACTGCAAACACACCATCAACTCTGCTTAGCTCATCATCAAACTGGTTCTTTAACCCTATAATATAGTCGAAACAAACTATGGACTTACCTTGTGGATTAGAGATTAGATATATTATAGAGTTTTTTTTTGGTTTTTGTCCATCAAATATATCATAGAAAGGATAACAATAACAAATAATCATTGACCATTTCTTTTTGGTTTTTGTCCATCAAATATATCATAGAAAGGATAACAACAATAACAAATAATCATTGAACATTTCCTTAAAAATTATGGTAAACTGACACTTGAAATTAATCGTAGGATGCAAAACATGAATTAATCAAACATGGCCATGAGAGTTTCAAACATAACAGAGAAGAGCAGTCAGTTTTTGGATTTTTTTGGGCTAAAGTTATAATAAACAAAAACTAATAATTTTGGAGGAGGGGTAATTTAGGATTTTTGGTTAATTTTCGGTTTTCGGTTATTGTGGGCTTTGAGAGATTATTGGTTTCGAGTTTTGAGACATATTTCGGCTTTCGGTTAATTTTCGGTTTTTGAGGATTAAAACCGAAATAACCGATTTTTGTTTTTGTTTTTTAAAATTCCGATTACTTTTTGTTAAAAACACCTGATTTTAGGGTTAAAACTCTGGTTAGCTCATCAAACCGGCTAGGCGGCTACTTAAACTACCCCTATGATATAAGTCGACATGGACTAACCTTGTGGAATTCGAGGGTGTCTCCTTTCGATTTCGATACTTGAACCATATGAAGACTTGGCGCTACTTGGAATATCTGCTTGTCACACACCATACAAAGTTACAAACACTCTGGATCAGATCAGAAACTGATAAACCATGATCACCAACACTTTCTTGAATGTCCATAGTCTCATATAACATACCTCTGTCGCCACATTGAGATTTCCTTTTCTCCCAGCCTTGACATTCTCAAGCCTCATCTGATATATTTCAAGTAATCTTAGTTATTGATTATTTTCATTTCATTTCCTTTCCTGTTTCAGAGTTTTTACTAACTAACCTTGTAGTTCTTCTTTTGCACATCAAAACCGAGAGGCTTTGCAGCTTCTTCTATCTTCTCAATGATCTCATTCGCGCCTCCTCTCAGTGTTATCCTTGTTTCCCTCTTAAACTCCTGTTTTTGTTTTTAAGAAAATATTTCATTAACAGAAGATTGCAAATACAAAGAGTGCCGGTTCTTTATATCGAAACACAAACCTGTTCTGGATCAAACAGATTCTCTAGGTTAAGCCCCCTTGACATTGAGATGATCTCAAATGCATTGATTGCTGCTGGTTGCTCTTCTTTCTTCTCAGTAACATGATGTTCCTGTACATGATCATCACAATGATGCTATTATTAAATATAAACTTTTAAAAAAATGGAACAAGAAATGAAATTATCCTCACCTCGGAGTCCTTGAAAACAGCATCAATATCGTCCATGTTTGAATCATCCTTATCCTCGAACACTGGAGGCTTGTAATCTTTCTTGAACCATTCATCTTCAAATACCTCTTGTGGTGTTACACGCTGACACAAAACCACATCAACTCAGTTTCTTGGTTTATTGCATTGTCAACAAAAAATCAATCAATAATTGGGTGTTGAGGATCCTCATTCTTAGGTAATCAAAAGACATGTTTATTCGACTAGTATGCTTAACCAGTTGAAATAGAAACTGTGCAATTAAATGAAAGATGAAGCAGATAGAATTGTACATTTTAATATGTATAACACAGGATCCCCAACTTTTTTTCTCCAGCCCTTTTGTGCTAGAAAAAATGGAAAGCATATGTAATATTAGATAGAGCTCATTACTCTCTACTCATGGGGTTTTTACTTGTCTTCTTATATAATGAATAAAAAGGTCATAAGCTTGTGAGGAAAGTTTTAGCAATGGGCAGGTGTATGGTCATGTGAACTCATAGTAGCATTGTTAAAATTACTCACAGTCATTGGGTTCGGATCCAAGATTCGAGTGATCAGTTTCATGGCGCCAAGTGAGAGCCACGGAGGACAGTTGAATTCACCAGATGAAATCTGCATATATAAAAAGAGTTTTAAAAACTGAAACAAGGAGTGGTGGTGGAGGACTCCATCTAAAAAGAGAGAATTTGTAAAAAAAGAGGGGTTGCTCACTTTTTTATAAAGATTCATTAGATTAGAATCATCAAAAGGCAAGTAACCTGCAAGCAGAACATAGAGTATAACACCGCATGACCACATGTCAGCCGTTGCTCCATCGTAGCCTCTATCATTGAGAACCTAAAAACCACAAAGATAAGAGACTAGTTCGTTAGAACCCTGAAGGGATTGTATTATCAGATATAATCAAATCATTGCTGTTTAGGCAGACCTCAGGAGCAACGTAGTTCGGAGTTCCACAAGATGTATGAAGGAGACCATCATCCTGCTACCCCCAAATATATAAGCCATGTGTAAGAATAAATATGGAAGAACAACAAAATCCGTAAGTTGCTAGGAAAAATTGAAACCATTTCTTGGAACAGTAAAGATTATCCGACAAGAAAAATACTATGGAAACAGATAGTAGTCATTACCCTGACTTGTTGAGACAAAGCACTTAATCCAAAATCTGAGATCTTGAGGTTTCCATAGGCATCCAATAGTAAATTTTCAGGCTGTAATATTATATAACAGTCAGAATTGTTACACCCAATGGTACAAATAGAAGCAGTGGGTGGGTGTCGAAGAAAGCTTTATTCTCAACATGGTTTAAGTAGTCTCTTTATTCTCTATTTATATAACTAACATGTCTCATAGTCAGGGAAGGTGTTTCATCGAGATTTCGGTGGATTTGATTGAGAGGAGCTCCATATACACCATCCATGAAAAATAATTTTATCTAGTTCAGCTCTCATATCAAGAGTACCTTGAGGTCTCTATGGTAGACACCTCGGCTATGACAGTAGTCCACAGCATGTACAAGCTGTTGGAAATATCTCCGCGCCTCATCTTCTTTCATCCGCCCGTCATTTACCTTCATTCGTATCGTATGTTTACACAATCAGATTTCAACTAGAATGTGATCATCACAACAACCAATCATAATTTGTGGTAAAAGTAAGCTTACAATCTTATCAAAGAGCTCTCCTCCAGTAACATACTCCAAGATGATAAATATTTTCGTCTTGCTTGCCATCACCTGCCAACAATTTCAAATTACTACTTTCCAAGTACATACATGATCAAATAACTTTAAAAAAAAAAAAAAAAAAAAAGTGTTGAGTAAGTACCTCATACAACTGAACAACATTAGGATGTTTAATCAACTTCATAGTAGCTATCTCCCTTCTGATCTGTACCACAATTCCAATAAAGAAACTAAACAAGATCAAAAATCAACAGAAGATTAAGAAAAGGGCAATGAAGATCCATACATAATTCACGACAGTAGCGGTAAAAATAAGAAGAAAGACCTGTTCAGCCATCTTATGCTTGAGAACTTTCTCTTTATCAAGAATCTTGAGAGCAACAGGTTCTTCAGTTTCAGAGTTTCTAGCAAACTTCACTTTAGCAAAAGTTCCTTCCCCAATTGTTCTTCCAACTTCATATTTACCTACTCTACGCTTTACTTGCTGCCTCCGATTCATTTTTTTACTAAAAAAGCACCCCACAAACAAAGATTACTCCAAAATTTAGAAACAAAACCAAAAGGAGAAAACTTTAGAGGATTTTGATTAGAAACAAGAAGAGGGTAAAGAAGAAGAAGCAACACAGAGAATATCTCAATTTTCTTTATAATGGTTACCTTATTTAAAAAGCAACACAAAAAAAAAAAAGAACCTTCAATTAAATTTATGTTGAGGGATCAGCACAGAAGAAAAGATCTGAAAGCTACAAGAGATTGAGACAGAGATTAAATATGACTTTTGAGAGAGACCAAGAGGCAGAGGTCGTGATATACGATGATGAAGAAGAAGAAGATTGATTCTTTTTATTTATTTTTAAGTTTTGGGAAAATTCGTTTTTTTTTGGTGTCAAGTACGGTTTACAGATTTGCTTTTAGAAGCGGACAAAGATCCTTAGAACGGAAAGAAACAAAAGTATCAATTGCTGTCTTTTTATTTTTTAGTTGAGTTGTTGTAACTTTGAGGCAAACCCACTAATTAAAAAACAAAAAAATATACAGTAACCGATTCAAAGTTATGGGATGAACTCAATTCGGATCTGTTTTCTCTTTTATTTTTGATATATTATTTCTCTTTTTTTAGGTCTGAATGATGTGATGATGATAGTATATATATTATTTATGATTAATGAGTTGCGGCGAATTTTGTAGTGACTAGTGAAGATATTCTTGTGATGAATTTTTGTTTATGGACTTACTGATAGTGACAATAATAAACCATGATTTCAGTTTCTTTTAGCTGACAAAATAACATAAACCTATTTCTAAAAATATATTAGTTTGTAAGATTAATAGAACTTTCGCAAATATCAGTCGTGAGAATGCCTAAAATACTAGTGTGTTCATGTGTTGTACTTGTAATTAGCTTTATTATGTGTTCAAGTTCTACTATTGGAGAGAAAAAAAAGGAAAAGGTTCTACCACATTGGTCACAACACACAAGAATATAGGGCAACATTTTTAATCACTGACCAAGTTTGAACCGAATATGATGAAGATCATGTTTATCTATCTTTAAGATTTTGGATATCATAAAATATTTATAGAATCATATAGTTTCGATCTCGAAAGTGTGCTGTGCTCCATTGTCATTGCTTTTTTCATAAAAATGGGGTTTGATATTATCACTTTTGACTCCACTTACTTCCATTATTGTGATAAATGTCCTCTTTTAATTGATGCAGGCATGCTGCACCATTAGTCTATAAACACTTTATCACACAAAACTAAAATGAATTGCTGTCAAATTAAGGAGTAAAATAAATAAAAATACTTTAGATCAAGTGGATCAAAAATAATATAGTTAATTCAACAGTGGCAACTGGCCCACTAGAACAGTGTGTGTTAAACAGTCAAAAGATCCTAGAAAGATCGACACATTAAAAAAAGCTAATTAAATTATTCGTACCGAATCTCTCTCTCGCTCTCGTTCAGTTTTGTTTAAGGGTTTCAAACATAGCCTAATTCTTAATCATTGATAGTTGAAAAAGACATCCACGTTATATGTAGATGTTCGGTGTATATCATCAATTCATCATCGCTTCGCTTGCAATTACTAATAACTAATGTTGTTAATTGCTAATAAAGTTAAGAAAGCAATTTCAAAAACGAAAATTTAGTAACTTGCAAATCCTTTTTATGGCATTGAAGTGGGTTTATCAACTTCATCAAATCCAAATATGTGAAGAAATAGATAATTCACAGATCCAAAACACAAAATCTATCCAAATGGGAGAGAGGTTGCAAAATTAACAGACTCGGTTAGTGATACTTGAAGAAAGAGACCTCAGCTGTGTGTTCCATTTATCAACCGCCTTATGCAATTTCCTTCCATTGGCACTGTCACCTCTCAGCAAGTAACGGTTCATTTCGTCAATGTGACCATCGATTCTGCTGTCCAGTATCAGCAACACTAGCAACTCCGTCACATCCTTCTCTGGCACGTTTAGTTCCTTCGATATGAACGGGATCCCTATCCTTGTGTATGGCTTTATCAGCTTCAGCAACACTTGTGTTCTCACCTTCTTCAGCAGATCTTCCATATAGTTTCTGATGAATGGATCATCCATTATCGTCCTCCGGTTACTCTACATTCCAAAACCATTACATGAGTACCGTTCTGAGATATAATGCCAAACTCTATGATCCCAATAATATTTCTCTTCTTACCTTCAGTATTCTCTCAAACTCTATGATCTCATTTCGTTGATATGCTGCTATCAAATTTGTCATTGCCAGGATCTCAGGGTCGTTTTTGTACCTGCAGAGAGCAACCCATAAAGTAACGAACCAAAACGAGTGTACATTACAAAATATTTAGGTAAATGACTTACGGCTTTGCCTCTTGGCCATCAAAAGGATTCACTTCTGACTCCATCAGCATATTCGCCAGAACAAGATACCTTTGCAAAGCCAAAAGAAAGAAAACAAAGATCATCAACTCTAGCATGTTGGAACCTCGATCACAGCAAGATACTGGACAAGAGTAATAGAAGACCACATGCAGCTAAAACCATGTCCCCAAAGTTAAATCTAAATAATACCGCATTGCTATATTCATCCATAATATCTTTTATCCTTACTAGCAAACCATGCTAATAATCAAATGACCAGAGGGTATCAAGTAGGAAAGATAAAGACATGAGAAGGTAACAGGAAACATACTTCAGGCACTGGATACGTCTTTGGTTGCCAGCTTCATCATAATTCTTAAAAGCTTCAAAGAAATCTGTGGCTGCTTCAGCCCACTGACGCTCTGCCATGTGCATTTTTCCACCACACTCCCGGATTATACCCATGATCCTAGGATGAGGTATAGCAGATTTGATGGCTAGTGCCTTGTGGTATAATTGCTGCATCCATTAAAAAGTGGTGTTGCATCTCAGTCACAAAAGCCAATAGAAAGTATGTAACAATAAAGTTGTTGAATATCCAAATTATTTTGACGTAAGGTAAAACCCATATAGCAGATGATGTTTACCTTAAGCTTCTTGTTATCCTTTGTTTCAGTGTAAATTTGAATTTCAATTGCATAAACCTCAAGCAACTGACTTCCTTTCTTCTGATCATCTGTTCCATCTTCTTTTTGGCAAGATTTATGGAGTTCCTTCAGAATCTGGCAAACAATAAATAGCTGTTAGTGAACATACTAAGATCTAAACATAGTTAGCTTCAATCAATAGATTTGATTAAATCAAGTTATACCTTAGTCATTCGTCTGTATTCACCAATGTCAAACCAGATGTTGCAGAGTTTTAGATTCGTTTTGAACCAGAGTCTCTGCAAAAGAAACTAATTAGTCACATCTCCGAACCATTGAGAAAAAATGGGTAGCAAATATAAAGCGAAAGATTAGTTTCCAGACCTCATTCTTAGCCTCTTCAAGGGCTTTCAAAGTGGTCTGATAAAACTCTTGCAGCAGACCAGTGTTCTGGCTAGCAGATCCAGAGACGAAATCCATAATGTTGTTTATACATTTTTCGCTGTAATTCCTGGTAACCGCTGACTTGATATATGTAAGCATCTCTGTATAGGCTTCCATCATTTCTTTGTACTTACCTAGACGATAATAAATCTTCACAGTCTGCTTAAGAGCTTTGAAACCCCTGACAAGAAACAGGCCATGGAAGGACTTGAATAAATTAACAAAATTTGAAATAGTCTCAGGCATATTAGGGATACATGAATAGCAGAGGCAATGAATCTTAGGAATGCTGGCGTTTTATGAGGTGCAAACAAAAAAACAGCCTAGATGGACAAATATAACTTGACGTAAACCACGAAAATCTCGCAGGTAAGCTCAAGAACATAAGTAAAGAAAAGGGTCAAAACTGAACGCACCCACCGCCCAAGTTAACATGGTCAATATAACCTCTTTGGTTACAACTAAAGAAACTATATGACATGATAGTTTATCAATAGCAACAATGAATCTTAGGAATACAGACTAAAGGAACAAACATTAACTTGACATAAACAAGGAAAGCCTTGCAGGTAAGCTAGAGATCATTAACGGGTCAAATCTGAAGGCAGGCATAGCAAAAACTCAATATGATGGTACCCTAACCCTTCTTTGAATGGGAAAGAACAAGTTGTAAAACAGACAAAAGGAACAAAAATTAACTTGACATAAACAAGGAAATCCTTGCAGGTAAGCTAGAGATCATTAAAGGGTCAAAAATCTGAATACACCCATAGCAAAAGTTGAACATAGTGGTACCCTAACACCCTCTTTGAATAGAATTGGTCAAGTTGTAAATCAGAAAGAGCATCTCTGTTTGTCTCTTCCATCATGGTGACACACAAAACCCAGACACAAAACACAAATCTGGTACTCTCTAGATCAATAACAACGCGAGCAAAATCACTAAAAAGAAAACACATGGGATCTTACCAATCAGCCTTGTCTGGTTCCATCTTAACAACCTCAGCAAACCCAGAAAGAGCTTCTTCAGGTTCAGTCTCAACCATACCTTCAAGAAACAAATACACTCTTTCGAATCAAGATGCAAAATCGTAACACAGATTTTGAGAATGCGCATAAACACACACAAACAAAAAACAAAAAAACGAACCTTTAGAGTTATAATATTGATTCTCAATGTCAACATCTTGTTCCTCCTGCTCCTCATCAGAATACACGAATCCATAGTCCTCCATATCAGCATCTACACCATAATTCGAAACCCAAATCAGTAAAAAAACCCCTCTTTTAACAACTACAAACAAACCCTAACGATTCGTAACAAAGTAAGTAGTCGAATTCGGGAACTTCAATCAAACCCTAGATGGTTTCAAAGTAGAAGATTAAGGAAAAACAAGAACAATAAGAAAGACCTGAAGCCATGACGATCCGATGAAGAAGAACACCAGACGATGATTAGAGAAGAAGGAGATTAGGGGTTTTTTTTCCTTCGGATTTTAGATTTTTTTTTTTGGCGAGTTACGACGACGCAAAAGGGTTTTGTGAGGGAAGCAGAAGAAGAAGAAGGGTGGATTTGATGATACTGGGCCTCCGACTCCGAGTAAATAATGTAATTATAGTCCGCATCATGTAAATATGAATAAAAAAGTTTGAGCTTGAAAATAAATTATTTTGGTAAAAGAAAATTAATTAATTAATTGTAATTGTTTACTTAAATTTTAAGAAAAATGTTTAAAAAAAAAAAATTAAAGTTGACAGATGATTTGAGAGAAAAGGAAGAAAGAAAAAATATGGTAAAGTTTAAGGAAAATTAATTTAAAAGAAAAACACAACACACATATAGTTTTACAAAATGGGAAGAAGATTAGAAAAGTTAACATAAACAGGAAATTAAAAAAAATATATAGTAGTCTTCTTTTTATGGCAATTTATTTTCAAATTTCTTATCTGGAAAAAATCATTAAGAAAGAGAGAAAGAAAGAAAGAAAGTTATAAAGAGTTGTTAGATTTGTTATGTTTTTTTTTTTGACATCTAAAAAGGAAAAAAAAAAATCAAGGAATTAGATTTGTTATGTATTTCCATAAAAAGAAGCTCCAAGTTGGAGCCTCCGATCTAAGGTTGAGGACAAAAAAAATAGTTCTCAAAAGGTAATTTAAAAAGAAGAAGAAATTAAGTAAAAACAATATTTGTATGAATGTAAAATTATTTTCATAATAAAAAAAAAAAATTGTATTACAATAAGTGCAAGTGTGCAACTTAGAGAGTTTAGAGATTTGAGATCGAAATAGACTTTACATCAAGATGAACATCTAGATGCTACGGGTATGAAACCAGTGAGGAAGTCCTCTTCCATACTTTGTTGGTCCCTCGATTTCTCGTACATTTGTCGATGATACCGGTAAATTTGGAGTCAAGATAAATTAATAGTCAGGACTTTAATATAAACCATTTAGATTGTATCATAGATTGATAGATCTTAACCGGTATATCAAACTGCTAAACTAAAGGTTTAAATTATAGTCAGGACTTTAATATAAACCATTTAGATTGTAGGTTTGATAGTTGTAGATGCGAGAATTTAAATGACCAAAAGTAAGATACTCTTGTTTACACAGCATGAAGTGTACGAACTGTTAAAGTTTGACACAAAGGCGAAAGTGAAACAAGACCAACGGCAACGGTAATCAATAAACAGGAGAATAATATGTGTAACCATGAGATTAAGAAAAACAACAAAAAGTCAAGAACTAGGAATCTGCACAGTTGAAGTTAAAGGGAACATGGTTTCTTCGAGGAACAAGCGTGCACTTAAGAGGATGAGCCATGGTCAACGTTATTTTTCCGGCAGCTTCACCCATGTTGACCTTATCTCCTTTGATCTTCCAATCAAAGCATTGCACCATCACTCCAATCGCGGTTCCTACAGATACAAAAGCTAGATTTGCTCCAGGACAGCCTCTCCTCCCGCTACCGAAAGAAATGAACTTTAGGAGCTCTTCTTTTATCTCGTCCTTTTGGTTGGATCTTGAAGAATCAAGAAACCTCTCTGGTTTAAACTCCAGCGGATCTTCCCAGTTAGCAGGATCTCTCATTATGGCATAACCATTAACAATAAGTTTTGTCTTTTCCGGTATATAAAAGCCTCCGATCTCACACCCTTCTTGAAACGTCCTTACCAAAAGAGGAGCCGGAGGGTGCAATCTTATCCCTTCTTTAACGGTTGCTTGCAAGTAAGGGAGGTTCGGTAGATCCGTTTCTTGAATCAACCTTGTCTTCCCTACGACAGAATCAATCTCTTCTCTCAATTTCTCAAGAATGTAAGAGTTGTTCATGATCTCGCCCATGATCCACTGTATAGTGTACGTCGAAGAGTCAGTGGCTGCAATGAAAAGATCCTGCAATAGCATACGTCTCTTAGTCAAGGAAAATACAATGGTACGTGTTCGCTTGGGTTCTCAAATGAGGGGAACATTTACCACAAACAAGGACTTGATATGGTTCCTAGTGATCCTATACTCTGCGTTTTCGTCTCCACAAGCTTCCAACAAGACATCCATCATGTCAGAACCTTGATGATGCTCCTCTAGTACTGTCTCTTCGTATTCCACAAGAATATTTTCCAACACCTCGTCAAACTTGTGGGAAACATCCATTAATTCCTTTTCGAACAGTGAGATCCCTAGCTTCTTAAGCGGTTTGCGCAAGATGGCCGCCAAGAAAAGCTTCTTCGTCAAGGCATCTGACTTGGTCACCAAGCCTCTGATACACTCTGCTTCACCGTCCTCCTCTGAGCAAATTCTCCCCATAATTATCTTGCAGATGCTGTTGTTAACTAGCTTCATAACTTCCTCGACAATGTCAACACTCTCCTTCTGCATCGCCTTATCTAATAGGTTTAAGTAAAACCTCTCTAACTCTTTTGCACGGACGCCTTGTGATCTTTCGAGTGCTTGGTGACGACAAGCTTCTTCATGAACTTCCAGTGATCTCCGTAAGGGGCTGTGAAGATGCCGAGAGAACTGAAGATGAGAAACCCCTCGTTCATAGGGAAGTTGCGAGAGGAAACGTTTACGTCTTGCGACCTAAAGATCTCATAAGCTATTGAGGAAGAAGAAACGAGCACTATGGGAACATTGAAGACACGGAGATAAAACAGAGGTCCATACTTGGAGGAGAGTTTCTGTAAAGATTTGTGGATTTGAAGAGAGAGGAAAAGGTGAAGATGGCCAATGATCGGTAGAGATGGAGGGCTCGGAGGCAATCTGAAGCCAACCTTTGGTTTCTTGAAGAAGAGAGAGTAACAACAGAGTAATGAAAGGAGGATTATGGTGAAACAGTTTAGGAAGTCAACGCTCATTATTGCTCCCATTGTTGCTCAAACTGAAAAGGAAATGAGATGAAACAGAGTACTGTTTATCGAGAAACAGAGTACTGATATATTATAATATGACAATGCTTAAAGTCTTTGTTTTTAAAGAAGAACGTGGAATAACAGACAGATGGAATCTTTTCTTTTGAATAATAGTATAGATAGTAATCAACTCATTAATTAAAAGTTTTGTAGTCTCCCTTCCAAAATGACTAGACATATATTTATTTAGAATATCGGAAAATAGGTCGGAAACGGATTATTTGAATAACTCCAATTAATAGGACATGAAATTTTGGACAAAATGATGAATTCGGATAGCTAAATTCATTATCTAAACTTTCAAAGTTTGAATAATAGCCAACTTTGAAACCGGTATTTTGGGAAATTCGAATACTTTTTAACAAAATAAAAAAACAGAAGAAAGTCAAGAACTTAAGAAGCTTCAAGAGAAAGATTTTGATTATAGTAAAACCAAAAAAAAAAAAGAGAAAGATTGTTTTATATACAAAGGTTCGAGGAACAAGAGTGCACTTAAGAGGATTCTACATACTTGAAGTTAAAGGGATTAAGGTTCGAGGAACAAGAGTGCACTTAAGAGGATGAGCCATGCTCAATGTCATTGCTCCGGCGGCCTCATTCATGTTGACTTTATCTCCTTTAATTTTCAAATCAAAGCATTGCACCATCACTCCGATCGCGGTTCCTACAAAGACATAACCTAGATTAGCTCCTGGACAGCCTCTTCTTCCGCTCCCGAAAGGAATGAATTTTAGGACCTCGTCTCTTATCTCGTCCTTTTTGCTTGATCTTGAAGAAGTTAGAAACCTCTCTGGCTTAAACTCTTGAGGATCGTCCCAGTATTCAGGATCTCTCATCATGGCATAACCATTAACAAGAAGAGTTGTCTTCTCCGGTATACAAAACTCTCCAATCATACACCTTTCTTCAAACGTCCTTAGAACAAAGGGGACTGGCGGATGCAATCTTAGCCCTTCTTTCACGATCGCTTGTAAGTAAGGGAGGTTCGGCAGATCAGTTTCTTGAATCAACCTTGTTTTCCCTACAACAGAATCAATTTCTTCCCTCAATCTCTTAAGAATGTAGGAATTGTTGATAATCTCGGCCATGATCCATTGTATACTGTGCGTCGAGGTGTCAGTGCCTGCTACGAAAAGATCCTGCAGCATTAGCAAACACTTCTTAGTCAAAACAAACCAGTGGTGTTAGCTTAACTTGTCAAAAAGAGAAGAACATTTACCACAAACAAGGACTTGATATGGTCTCTAGTGATTTTATAGTCTGCGTTTTCGTCTCTACAAGCTTCCAACAGCTTATCCATCATGTCAGTATCTTGTTGATGCTCCTGATCTAATTTCTCTTTATTTTCCACGAGAATTTTCTCTAACACCTCGTCAAACTTGCTCGAAACATCCGTTAACTCCTTTTTGAACAGTGAAATCCCAATTTTCTTAAGCGGTTTGCGCAAGATGGCCGCCAAGAAAAGCTTCTTCCCCAAGGAATCTGTCTTTTTCACCAAGCCTCTGACTCTCTCTGCTTCACTGTTCTCCCTTGAACAACTCCTCCCCATAATCATGTGGCATATGCTATTGTTGACTAGCTTCATAGCTTCTTCAGAAATCTCAACGCTCTCCTTCTTCATCGCCGTATCGAGTAGATTTGAGTAAAACCGCTCTACCTCTTTTGCACGGACTCCTTGTGACCTCTCGAGTGCTTGAGGTCCGAGGAGCTTGCTGGTGATGAGCTTCTTCATAAACTTAAAGTAATCTCCGTAAGGTGTTGTCACGATGCCGAGGGAACTGAAGACGAGAGACCCCTCGTTAGTAGGGAGATTGCGAGAGGAAACGTTTACGTCTTGAGATCTAAAGATCTCATAAGCTACTGAGGCGGAAGA
This sequence comes from Camelina sativa, assembly GCF_030686135.1. Taxonomy (NCBI): domain Eukaryota; kingdom Viridiplantae; phylum Streptophyta; class Magnoliopsida; order Brassicales; family Brassicaceae; genus Camelina; species Camelina sativa. The sequence goes on from NC_141886.1 coordinate 31,877,214, forward strand.
AACGAGCACTATGGGGACATTGAAGACACGAAGATAAAGTAGAGGTCCATACTTGGAGGAAAGTTTCTGTAAAGATTTGTGGATTAGAAGAGAGAGGAAAAGGTGAAGATGGCCAATGATTGGTAGAGATGGAGGGCTCGGAGGAAATTTGAAGTCATTCTTTGGTTTCTTAAAGAAGAGAGAGTAACAACAGAGGAATGAAAGGAGGCTGATGAGGATTATGATGAAACAGTTTTGATAGTCAACGTTCATTACTCCCATTGTTGTTCAAAGTGAAAAGAAAAGAAGATAGAGAACTCGTTTATCAAGAATCCATGAATACAAACAAAAAAAATAGATAATCCATGAATATAATATATGATCATGCTTTACAAATTACCTAAAGAAAAATGATTTAATTTTGGAAGAACGTGGAATACAGACAGATGGAATCTTTTCTTCTAAATGGAACAAATTAAGAAGTTCAAATCATTAATTTATAACTTTGCAAAACTTGTCTATCTTTCAAAATGACAAGACGTGTTCATTTCGAAGGTCGGAGAGTTATCATATCTATTTAAATTGAAACAGAATTATAAAAAATTCGATGGATACGGCTTGTTGTTCTGAAATGAGCATGCCTAAAAATGACCACTGAATACGTCTATTAGTATTTGAATATGATTTGGAAATATTCAGTTATCTTACATTACGACAAAGATAAATGAAAGAAGGAAATTATGAACCATACCAAACCAGATGTAAACAATAAACCATAGAAGATGTCTAACCATGAGATTAAGATAAACAACAAAAGAAAGTCAAGAGATGGGACTTTGCATACTTGAAGTTAAAGGGACTGGGGTTGGGTTTCGAGGAACAAGAGTGCACTTAAGAGGATGAGCCATGGTCAAGGCTATTTTTCCAGCAGACTCATTCATGTTGATCTTATCACCTTTGATCTTCCAATCAAAGCATTGCACCATCACTCCAATCGCGGTTCCTACAGAGACATAAGCAAGATTTGCTCCAGGACAGCCTCTTCTTCCGCTCCCGAAAGGAATGTACTTAAGGACTTCGTCTCTTATCTCATCTTTTTGGCTTGATCTTGAAGAAGCTAGAAACCTCTCAGGCTTAAATTCTTGAGGATATTCCCAGTACTCGGGATCTCTCATCATAGCATAAGCATTTACAATAAGTGTTGTCTTCTCCGGTACATAAAAGCCTCCAATCTTACACCTTTCTTGAAATGTCCTTACCACAAGAGGGATGGGTGGGTGCAATCTTAGCCCTTCTTTGACCGTCGCTTGCAAATAAGGGAGGTTCGGTAGATCAGTTTCTTGAATCAACCTTGTTTTCCCTACAACGGAATCAATTTCTTCTCTCAGTCTCTCAAGAATGTAGGAGTTGTTGACGATCTCGGCCATGATCCATTGTATAGTGTGCGTGGAGGTGTCAGTGCCTGCAATAAAAAGATCCTACGGTAGGAAATATTTCTTAGTCAAGACAAACCAATCGTGTTCGCATAAGTACACATAACAGATGAACATTTTACCACAAAGAAAGACTTGATATGGTCTCTAGTGATTTTATACTCTGCGTTTTCAACTCCATAAGCTTCCAACAGCTCATCCATCATGCCACTACCTTGTTGATGCTCCTCTAGTTTCTCTTTGTTTTCCAAAAGAATCTCCTCTAACACCTCGTCAAACTTGCCCGAAACATCCATTAACTCCTTTTTGCACAGTGAGATCCCAATCTTCTTAAGCGGTTTGGGCAAGATGGCTGCCAAGAAAAGCTTCTTCGCCAAAGCATCTGACTTGGTCACCAAGCCTCTGACTCTCTCTGCTTCACCGTTCTCCTCCGAACAACTCCTCCCCATAATCATCTTGCAGATGGTGTTGTTAATTAGCTTCATAGCTTCCTCGGCTATCTCAACGCTCTCCTTCTTCATCGCCTTATCTAATAAGGCTAAGTAAAATCGCTCTAACTCCTCTGCACGGACACTTAGTGACCTCTTGAGTGCTTGAGGCCCAAGGAGCTTAGTGACGATGAGCTTCTTCATGGACTTCCAGTATTCTCCGTAAGGTGCGTTAACATAGCCTAAGGATCCGAAGAAGAGAGACCCTTCGTGCATAGGGAAGTTGCGAGTGGAAACGTTAACATCTTGTGCCCCAAAGATCTCATAGGCTATTGATGGAGAGGAGACGAGAACAATGGGGACACTAAAGACGCGAAGATAGAGGAGAGGTCCATACTTGGAAGAGAGTTTCTGGAAGGACTTGTGGGCTAGAAGAGAGAGGAGATGGTGAAGATGGCCAATGATCGGTAGAGACGGAGGGCTAGGAGGCAGATTATAGTCAACCTTTATTTTCTTGAAGAAGAGAAGGTAAAAGAAGATTGAGAAGAGGCATAGGAGGATCAAGATAAAGCAGTTTTGAACATCAATGCTTACAATTGCTTCCATTGCTGCTCAAAGTTTTAAGGTGGATGAAACATAGTGAATATTCATTGATGAAGAATATATAATGAATGATTTTGCTTTATTTATTACCGAAATAAAATGCTTCTTTTGTGGAAGTACGTCAAACAATGAAACTTTGGATCTCGTATTTTCTTATATCAATCAATTTAGAGGTTCTGTACCACAGTAATGAGCAAATTACTACTTTAATAACATAGTCAAACGAATCCATGAGTACAATCTGATAATGCTTTACGTATAATCTAAATTACATTATTAGTTTTTGGGAGAACGTGGAATAACAGACATATGGAATCTTTTCTATTATGTAATATATAGATAGTAATCAATTCAGATGTTTTTTATTACATTCGTGTTCAAATCATACATGTTCATTTTGAATCTATGCATATGTATATGATTAGAAGGGAAATACAATAAAATATTACTAAACTAAGTTTTGTTCTAAAAGTACCACACCACTAATTATCAAATATACACTATTACAATTTTTTTACTCAAGGTGCAAGGGCACATGGTCCTTTTTTTTTGTTTAAAAAATTCTTTAGAAAAGGGTCCTAATTGTAAAAAAAATTATAAAAAAGGGTCCATATTTACTTTGCATTTCTATCTAAAATTTGAGCACAAGGTCCAGCATAATTTTGAGACGGCCCTGGTTGTGAATGAAATACATATGAATATCTTGCAATATAGATTCTTGCATTTGCTTTTGTAGCACTTTGTTCTTTAGGGAACATTTGTCTACAAATTCTGATTATACGCAGGTCAAAGACAGCCAAAAGCTATGAAATCTAGAAACATTTGTTGTAAAGTTCTTACTGTTCCAACAGGTTACTCCATCAGTCATTAAATCAGAATCATCAATTCCATCAACTATGAAAACTTACTTGATCCTATTAAGTTTCATTGTGAAGTTAATTAGAATTTGCTTTGGGCAAGTTAAATTGAGCAAAATCTTCGTGGTGGAAAAACGGTTAAAATCAATATAGACTATTTACTATATACTACCATGCATTTATCAATCTGAACCAATTAAAAATTCAAATTCCAAATATAAATCTTCTGGAATTGCCAATTTCTATGTATCTTTAAAACGGTGTTGATTAACCATTTCATGTGCTGAGTCAAATGTGTGGCTATCACATGGTAACTGGACAGAGTAAAACAACATCGTTTTGCTCGGGTGTTTTTCGGCTCTTATATGGCAAACCATGTCGTTTACTATTGGGGTTAAAATTAAAATTAAGAGTTTGTGTTATGGTCATTCCATTGTGTTGCTGGCGGCAACAGTTAACTATGGGCTATGGCTACTCAGATGATTTCCCGCAAGATATGCAGGTTTTGCATTGCTTTTGTTTCAGATTAAATGAAGCACGCATAACTTTGATTCCCTTTATTCTTGTTCTGGCCTGCTTCCTACGATGCCAGCTCCGATGAATGTTAATTCAAGAACACAATTATCAAATGAACCTACTGAAGGAGTTATCGTAGCAACTGTTGACAGCAATAAGATTAAAGACTCGGTTCATGAGAAACTGCAACAACTGACCCTCCAGACAAAATTCAATTCAGAGTACATACGAAACACCAGCATTAAGACAGATCTAAATTCACGACAATCCTCAGTTTTAGTCAGCATCCATCTCCTCGAGCGCAATTTTAGCTGCTGTCTTCGCTTCTTCCAGAAGATCATCAGGGACCTACGATGAGTCCATTTTATGGTTTATGAACATTTCTTTAAATCAAACATCAATAAGGAAGCATTTATAAGATTTTTTTTACCTTCTGATGCTCTCGTTTTGACTCCTCGCATATCCAACTCATCTCCAGTTCAAAGGCCTTGTCCTTGGCTTCATCGTGTAGCTTGTAGATGCTGCACATGAAAAGTCACATTAGATCTTGCTATAAAATGAACCTGGTAATAAAAGCACATGAGAACCACAAGAGTTTACTAATGAAAACGTGTACATGAGAGAAGCAAAGCAGTACTCACATTTTCGCCACCTCGATAACGCCTTCTTTGCATGTCATCTCAGATAAATTCAATTTCTCAATTTCCCTGCAAGGAATCCTCTGATCCATCAGAACAATTGTATACCCTTGCCGTTTTGATAACTATATCTATAACCCTTTAGTTGAAACAAATTCCACACAGGTCAAAGGCGGCCAAAAGCTATACAATCCAGAAACAACTGTCATAAGGTTCTTATACTTCATACATTCATGGAGAATCATCAGTTTTATCGAGCATGGAAGCTCACCTTATCCTTCAAATTAAAATTATCACTTCCTCTAATTAATTATAAAGTTAATTAGCATTTCCTTTGGAAAAGTTAAATTGATCAATCCTAGTGGTACTACATATACCCTTCCTAGAAAATACTGGGATAAAACCAAAAACATTCACACTGTAGCTTACGTTTTGGCAGCTTGCTTTCCTTTGCCAATTGCCGCACCAAAATATCTCTGCAGGAAAAGAATCCATATGATGACAGATAAAAATGACGTAAACTTTAAAACTTAAAACAGATATCTACGAGTAGAAACTTACATATGATATGCCTGATGGTTCAATCATGTACAGTTGAGGTCCATCTCTATCATAACCTCCAAGAATGACTCCACAGCCAAAAGGCCTTAAAATAAAAAAAATATCATCTTCTTATAATTCATTCAAGTAGGAGAATATGCTTAGACAACTAATAGAGAGTTCACAAAAAAAATCATTTTCTTATAATTCATTCAAGTAGATGAACTGGACAAACCTGAGCCACCAATAGAGAGTACACAAATGTACATAACTTGCAACACGCTCAGAAAGTTCCTTCACAGGTACAGCGTCGCCATAAACACTAAATTATCACAAGTGAAAGCAGAGTTGGTTACACAGTTATGCAAAGCTATGCAGGAAGAAAGGCGAACATACACATTGACATCTTATCCCCATAAATTTTGAAATTTAACTAAGAGAAACATCCCCTTGAGATAAGCTGAGCTATAGCATTAAAACAGTTCTTTCATAGTAAAATCTAAGATGTTTTCATTGATACCTCTCATAGCTTCTTGCTTCAGATTTGGCCCGGGCAACAATTTGCCTACCATCAGCTGCAAGCCCAGCAACAGCCTGACATGACAGAACAGAAGTAGAATTCCTCATAATAATGAAAAAAAAAAAAACAATATACTAACACACTAAACACAGTGATAAATACATATGTCCATAGCAGAAACTAATTTCCTATAGTATAGAAGAAAAAGGAAAAACAAAACATACCATGCCAGCATGACGATGAACAGAATGGATTCTCCTGTTTGAACCTGGTAGCATCATCTTTGACGCAATAAGTTTCTCCACACCCTAAAACCAAAAACCCCCCAAAAGATAAAAACACTTAGCAAGACCATTCCTTTTATCAAAAAAAATATTTACAAAACCCAAAACTAACAACAGATTCTCAAATGGACTGTCAAGTATGTCGTCTTCAATCAATATAATTCCAAGGATTTTATGTCAAAATTAAAGCTATAGAATCTGACAACATACTTCATTGGAAACTGAAACATCATCGAAATTGAATTACAAAATACGAGCAAGAGAGACCAAAACCACTATAACGCTTCACAGAAGAAAGTAGCAAAAGAGAGAAGAAACAAACCATTACAATCCCGTCTTTGCATTTGATTCCAACAACAGTCCTGCGGAGAAAGAAAAAAAAAACCCCTAATTCGTGAAGGAGGGGATTCTCCATAACCAAAAAAAATTCAAAAGCTAAATCCGATCTAGTCAACGGAGAAATCGAAGAAGAAGATGGAGAAGTAACTAACCCACTGTTGTCAACAGCTTTAGCGGCGTACTCGATCTGGAAAACACGGCCATCGGGAGAGAAAGTGGTGACGGAGAGATCGTATCCAGTTCCAATGCTACTCATCTTTCTCGATCTTTTTTTTTTTGCTCTTGAGTCTTTTCTGATTTCTCCTTCTTCTTCTTCTTCTTCTTCTTCTTCGAGTGATTTTAAGCAGAGATCGGAGAATGGGGTTTTCTTTGTTCTCAAGCCAGCGAACCCGAAGCTTTTGGAGCTCCGATTCTGGGCTTTTTGGATATTTTAACGACTCGGGTCGGATACTCGGGCGGGTCGATTCAGCTTACTAACAGGCTTTACTTATATTTATGATTTGGCCCAGTAAACTTTTTTTTAAGAGTACCATGGGCTTTACTTATTTTAATGAAAAACATCCGTCCATTTAAAAACTCTTCAACGACAGTTTCAGTGCAAACAAATCTACAAATATCGATTGATTTATTTTCTATTCCTCAAGTAAACACAAACTTTTAAGTAAATATATCTACTAAAAATTCACACAAAGATTCGTTGCTATAAAAGATTCGAGTATTGACTGTCATGAAATCCATACTTTTACATTTTAGTTTATTAAAGTGTATGTATATCTTTTTTGGACGTAAGAAAATGAATCTTTTGTTTAGAACTAGCATCATTAACGTTTATGCAGTCGACTGTATATTTACATGAACAACTAATATAACTAAATATCACATATTAGGTTGCACTAAGTGCAAAGCTTCTGATATTATCGATGTGATTTGTTTTGCCGTGCAAATAATACTATAACAAATAAAGTTTTGAAAGCATAACACTTTGCATTTCGTTTGAGTGAATTCTTTAACTACATCAAGTTTATGTAGCATAAATGATCATTTCGTTAAAAATTATGTGTAGACACCGGATTCGTTGCTTTAAATTTTTTGAATAAACATATGTTACTTTTTATTAACCGATTTACCTAGTACATATTTTCTAAATCCATATAAACTTTTACCCAATTTGATACTACATAACACAACTTATGATCATAATTTAGAAATGGAAGATATTATCTTATTATTCTACCACTTCGTTGCGTTCTCTATAAATAAATTGAATTTAACATTCTCCAAATGTTGGATATCCTAGTACTTGAAATGAGATATCATTGTTTTCATTAAATTGTTGACAAATGGTGCTGGTGTTAACCATATTCAAAAATTACCTTTAGATAGTTGAATCTTGAGACTAAGAAATCTCTCTAAGATAGTTTCTAACTCCACATTTAGCACCGTTCTAACCCTCGGTAACGATCTCATCCGCATTCAAAACATATTTTCATATTTATTTTACTTTATGGGGTCAAATATTTGGTATCTACGTTTAGTTTTATTTTAGTTTTTGACTTTATATTTCTAAATAAAAAGAAACATAATTAGTGTATTTAATTAAGGTTTGATTTTAGTTTAACAAATTATTACTAAATTTTATTTCACAAACATATACAAATGGTTCAAAAATTCAAACCGAAGATTAAAATTCACTAATATACATTTTTTTATATTACTAAACAGTGATCGCAGATCCTGCTTTACTTCTATTTCGTTGTGGATAATACGAATGTTTTGTCGGCAAAACAACAATACATACTACACCATCATACTTTATTTTTTTCGTACATTGGAATAAATACATCACTTGTATCTTAAACAAAGGTGGATGACAAAAAAAAAAGCATATAAAGGCCCAGTGGAAGAATATAACAAAAAGAATCAGATTCGAAATTGCTCTAATTGGGCTTAATGGGCTTTTCTCTTTCCTTTTTCATCAGCTTTATAATTCACACAACACCTCTCCTTCATCTCTCTAATTACAACAACACACACGCCCCAACGTTTGCTTCCTTCGTCTCTCTCATTTTTCTCATCGTTGGCCTTAAACAAGAGAACAAAAAATGGCAGATCAGCTCACCGATGATCAGATCTCTGAGTTCAAGGAAGCTTTTAGCCTATTCGACAAAGACGGAGATGGTTCCTTCTCTCTCTCTCTCTCTCTCTCTCTCTCTCTCTCTCTCTCAGATCTTTCCTCTTTTGGATAATGGTGTTTTGAATTTACTTAGTCATGGGCTTAACGAATTTGATACTTTTTCGTTGTTTCATCATTAGACTCTGTGGATGTCACATAATGCTTCGATTTGGCTTCGGTGTTTTGAATTTACAATTGCAATTGGATCTATCTCGATGATAATAATCTCATACTGAATCGAGTTTTAGTTTTCCAGATTTTGCTGCTTCATATAGTAATGAGAATTGACTCAAATCTTTAGAATCAACCGATGTTTAGAGGCGCTAATTGAGTAATAAATTTGAAGATTTTGGTGATTAATTGGTTCAGTCATTATTATTAGTTACAGTGTAATTTGAAGATTTGTTTTGTGTTTAAATTAGTAAGCCTGATTTGAGAGAAACGTGTGTGTGTGTGTGTGTTTGATTAGGTTGTATCACGACGAAAGAGCTAGGGACAGTGATGAGATCACTAGGACAAAACCCAACAGAAGCAGAGCTACAAGATATGATTAACGAAGTTGATGCTGATGGTAACGGAACCATAGACTTCCCTGAGTTTCTCAACCTTATGGCTAGGAAGATGAAAGACACTGACTCTGAGGAAGAGCTCAAAGAAGCTTTCAGGGTTTTCGATAAGGACCAGAACGGTTTCATCTCCGCTGCTGAGTTGAGACATGTTATGACTAACCTTGGTGAGAAGCTTACTGATGAGGAAGTCGATGAGATGATCAAAGAAGCTGATGTTGATGGAGATGGTCAGATCAATTATGAAGAGTTTGTCAAAGTTATGATGGCAAAGTGAGGACTACTTATCTATAATTCTCTCTCTATCTGATTTTTTCTTCTTTTTTGTTTTTTTTTTTTGGCTTTCTTTTGAATTTGACTGTTCATTATTTTGCATTCGTTTCACTATTTCATGTTATGAACTGTTTCGTGACTTTTGGCTTATTTATTTGTTTGGAAAAGATTTAAAAATGTAATTTCTGTTTTTTTTTTTTGTGAAGTACCATTGTTTGTGATGGTCATTTGGAAAGCTATCTCTTGATATGATTTACTTTTTATTTTTTTGGTCAAAACTTATTGTGTGTGGTTAAATTTGTGAAAAATGTCGGATTAAACGAATTATATATTCTTTCAATCGGTAAATTCTAAAATGATAGTTTCAAAAGTTTAGGTGGTTGGAATTTACATTATATTAATATCTTTGTTTAAAAACTAATTTTTTATAGTGAATGTTGGCACCAAGTCAAATTCATATCAGTTTTTTATACTATACGGGTTCACATATATGTTTAAAGAACATAAATAAAATGTTAGACACAGAATAAGTTTACCGATTGAAAAAAATTAGAAAAACAAGAAAAGGGGTAAAAAAAAAAAACAGAACTTCCATTTCATTTTTTTCTTTCAAATTTCCAGCTTCAATTTTCAGGTTTATAAATGACTTTTTCTTTTTCTTTTTCTTGATTCAATCGATTTTAGCATTTTATCCGAATAGAAAAAATAGTAGTTGGACGTTATTGTATAATTATAAAGGTAGATATGTTTAGGGGAATAAAATCAAAGATGGATGGTAAGCAGCAAAAGGCCAGATAGATGAAATGAGAATCTTTAAACCTTTAATCATGACTGAAACATTTATTTTCTTCCTTTTCTGATTATTTAAATATTATTGAATATCTCTTAATACCTAATTATTTTCTTTAAAATGTGTGTTCTAATTTTAATTAGGAGAAGAGGGAAGAGGGTTATGACAACAAAGCGTAGTGGCAATTCTGCTGACTCCAAAGAAAAGAACGGTCGCCGGAAAAGCCAGTGCTGTATTCTCTGAGCTCCGTCCATTTCTTCTCATTATGTATTATTATTATTATTATACGCTTGTGCTTTTGTGTGTAAAAAATAAGAGATTTGTACCTCACACATCTATAAAAAGGATTTTAAATGTAATCTCTAATTTGAATATATTAAATATTTACTACATTTGTTATGATTTCAAAACAAAATCAGTTTGTTTTTTTTTAGGAGATAACTGTTGTTAATTGATACTTGGGCGGTATAACTATCCTAATTTCTTGATTTAGGTATTTCCTATCCATCACAATGTGGGCATATATATATATGATCTAACTTTTGTGAGATGATAAATATAACTAAATGAATACAAAATACATTTTTAGGAAGTATCCTAAGCTATATTATATATATATATATATATATATATATATATAGTAATATGGGGTTCCCCTCCTATACGAGACGACAATATATCCCCTTGATAGTAAGGCAAAATAACAAGATAGAAACAGGGCATATCCAAAGTAATTGTAGTATAGTTCTCCGAGCGAGCTTGAGCTTGGGCAATGAGTACCTCGCAAGCATGAGGGAATAGAGAGCACGTAGGCGATCTTGGAGAGTTTGGTCCACCACTTCTAACGCTTGTTTTATAACTCTTGGGGTTCTCTCTTTGTCTATCAATGTTTTCAAAAATACTATGCCAAGAGATTTGTGGTTCGTCCCTTAAGTTTCCTCAATCTCATTGGTCATTCCTCTCGTTGACTCTCTCATCCGTGTCTTTTCACTTTGCATGAACATTTTTGTTTGCATTATCAAATCAATCAATGCAAAGTCTGCATGATATATCTTAGGATTATTTAATCAAGTTAACTTTAATTTGATTACGAATACAATACTAACTGTATTGAAACACTTAATTTGTGTTACTTCTTAGTAATCAATTTTTTTTAAAAAAACATTAAACACTTCTACCAATTTGAATTTAACATGGCACCACCAAAATCGCAAAGATATGTTTTTCCATCGTGTATATTAAATCGGTTGCTAAGTAAGTACTTTCGTCAAATACTGTATAATGCAACTAATCAGTCCCTTTCTCAATAATATTTTTACTCCATTTATCTAGGACAAAATAGAAATCATATGGATAAGAAGACACAAAAAAAAAGGAAAAAGAGATGTGTGAAAAAGGTTCATCATGCATATATACATGAAGTGAAGCTTTAGAGTTCATGCAAAACACTTCACAACTACATTTTGTTCAATATACATATTTAATTAGTAAATTCCCTTCTTAACACATAAAATACATCTAGCGGTATATTTAATTTAACATGGCATTAATATCCAAAGATAGGAATAGAATCCATTGCTTTTTGATAATTTTCCTTCTATGCAAGTAATCCTTTCCTTTCTCTACAATATTTATCATTCCACATAGTTCATTATCAGACAAAGCTCCAATCTTGAGGGACAAAATGGAATAGTTTCTTTAAACGGGCCAGTAAGTTAGAGGATTAAAAAAATAAAAATAAATAAGCGTTATAGAAAGATAGAAAAATAAGAAGCAAAAAAGTGGTTCGAAAAAATATCATGCATATACAATGAAGTTGAAGCATTACGATTCATGCAAAATTTTATGCTCAGCCGCTATAAATATATCTTCAAGAAAACAATATAAACAATAGAGTGAATAACAACAAAAAAAAGAAGATGGGGAAACAATTATGGGCATTAATATATGTAACAGTGGTGATATTAATCATAGTAGAAGTGGAATCAAGTCTTCACAGAGTAGGCGGTGGAAGATACAGTTGGAACTCCGACGTTAACTACTCTGATTGGGCCAACCACCAACGTTTCTACTCCGGCGATTGGCTTTGTCAGTAAAATTTCTTTCTTTATTCTTTCTTTGCCACTTTCTTGTTTATTGTTTATCCCTTTCAACTAAAACATGTTTTCCTAAAACTGTTAGATTTCGGGTTCAATCGAACGCGTCATAGCATTCTCCAAGTAAACAAGAGTAACTACGAGCAATGCGTCAGACAAAGATTTCATATTCAATATTACCCGTGGAGGAAGAGATGTCTTTCAACTCCTAGAACCAAAGCCATACTACTTCATTTGTGGTAGAGGTTATTGCCTTAAAGGTATGAAACTTGCCATCAACGTCCTCCCTCAACCACCACCATCAGCTCCTCTCACTCCCACCTCAACCGCCTTTACTCTCATACCTTTACACGCTTTCACCGCAGCCATTCTCACTTTCGTCTTTAAAGCTTTAATACTTTGACTATGCATATGTCGTTTCTTTCCTGAGTTTGGTTTAATGTGTATGAACAATTGAAACAAAAGTGTCACTTTCTCAAACTTAAGAAAGTTTTCACTTCAATAAGCAGCAACGTTATATACTTGGTATCATTTGTTTGTTCGTTTGGAACTAGTAACACAAAAGGGTCCATTTCATATATCTAAGATTCACTACAAAAACTTGTCAACTCTAAGCTTTGAGTAGGCTTTGTTGTTTGTTTTGGACCTTTGGGTTTCATTTTAATGTATGATCACTACAAAAGGCTTTGCTTTTAACTAGGTTATGTCGTTTGTTTTGAACGCAAGAGCTATCTAGACAAAAGGGTCACTTCCTGAACTTAGATATTCACTACAATTAAGTTTTTTTTTCAGACAACCACCGAATAGTTAAAAGGGGTAAAAACATTTAAACCCAGCAGGCAAAAAAGGCTGGCGATAATAGTAACAAAAAACATACCAAGCCTTAGCGTTTGATGCCTTTAACGCTTAAACCGAGAGGTCCTAAGATAAAAGTCGATTAACTACTACTTAATTACTGAGCCAAGTAGGCCTGGTCATTTAACAGAAGAACATGGAGTTGGCAACATTGTCTTTGAGTTTTGGGAGCTGTGCAACAGAAATTGGTCCTGGAGCTGTGATGCCACCATGGCTTGATGATGTCTCAGACTGATCTTCAAACTTCATGAACGTCCCAAGCTGAGCAGCTGCCAAGTGAGCATAGCAGATCGGAGCAACTGCACAAAAATGTAAAATGTCAGTTTTTCAAAGAACAAATGGAGACATTATAGCAACGAACAAAAGAAACAAGTTGTATATGGTAGGTAATTTACCAACAGAAATGGCAGAGGTGCTTCTTTGGTACCTGGAATTTTGCCAAAGAAAGAAATCAGATCATTTTTGTGATTATTACTATCAAAGTTACCACAAATTAAGTAATGAAGATCGAGTGAGACTACATACACATAGGAGAGCGAGTGGACAAGTTCCTGAAGTTCATCAGGTGAAAACCCAATCTCATCATACAGGACATGGTAGTGCGTTGGACGAGTAGTTCCCTAATTAAAAACATAAAGAGTGTTAAATCGATTAACACTAGTAGCAATCAACAAATGAAGTTTTAAGAGTTGATTTATATGATACTTACAATCATTCCAGCGTGCGCACAGAGGTAGAAATCATTGTTCTTTGGATGGCATATTTTGTTGTCAATGATTGTTCCTGCGGAATAACCAAAACCACGATGAGATTGAGATCATCAATGAGTCCACAAAAGAGGTTATAATGAAAGATTTATCAATCACCTGGGGGGACATTATCAGGGCTCGAAGACTGGAAGAATTTGGTATGATGATTCTTTTGAGCCACCAACAAGAGGAATTTAGGGTTCCAATTCTCATCCAGGAACTTGCAAGCCTGAGGAAAGAGAGATGCAATGAAGTACCAACCGAAATGCAATTAAGTACTAAAAGAGTACAAGAAAATTACAGTAAGAAAATTTAATCTTTTGACTATTTCAACTACCTGAATGATCTGATCAAGTTCGATATTGAGAACCTGATTGAACTGCGATTCACTCACACCATCCCTAGAAGCATTAAAAGAACCGCTCTGAGAAAATAAAGAACGGGAAAATGAAGAGACAAAAGCTCAAATGTAACAAAGAAATTACCTGAATATTATGATATGCTCTGGCTTTCTCTTATTCGAGCTGGTGTAGAAATCTACCAACAACTCCCTGCAATCAACAAACAAAGTTACATAAATACTTGAATAAGAATTCATGCAAGACTCAACATAAGCCACATCAGTATAAGTGCGCACTTGATAATGCCATCGTCTGCAGTTCCGTTAATCTTGACAAGGGACTCAATCATCTCAGCCTTAGAAGGCTGAGTCCGAACAGATGCTCTATACTTCGAGACTAGTGGCCACTCCCTCGAACTCACCACCTAAGTAAACCATTACAAAAGAGAACTATAGATCAGTCTTGAAAAGATAGGCGAATACAAAAGCAAACGATATATAAAACACAGTTGAGAGTAAACATATTACAGCAGCAATGGACGGGACATCAGACTGTCCAGGAGATCCATGTGAAACATCCATCCCAAGGATAATGGTTGGAACCTTGGAAATCACAGTGAACGCAGGTGTTCGCTCTACGCTTAACATTGAGTTTAGGCCTCCAAGCTGTAGTTATATGTTATCAGAGATTGCACACAAGAAGCAAATAAACCATTTCGAAAAGAGAAAAAACAAAAAGAGACATATTACCTTTGCGTTAATCTTCAAAAGTAAATTTGTAAGATACTGATCATTAGGTTGCCGTGTGGGAGCCATGCATTGAGTAACAATGCCAAACTCAGTTAAGTTTTTCTTCTTCCATGGGCCTGATGAGGAATTCAAAGTTTTTATCCAAGGAAACTTACATTATAAAAAACAAAAAAGATATTTAAAGACTGGATTAAAGCGCTACTAACCATAGAGATCACAGTTCTTTTTCTCGGGGAGCACACATAGTATGAATTGTGGGACACCAGGGAGTTTAGACTGGATGTCCTTAAACATGTTCTCAACACGATTAAGAGGAGGAGCACGGCGAAATTGATTACCCTCCTCAAAGACTTGAAAGGGATGAGCAATATCCTGAGACAAAATACAAAAAGAAGCAGTTAGCATCGATAATGTTGAATGTTGATGATGATCAAGAATACATAAAACAGAAGAGAAATTACTACTTACAATGCCTTTTGATCCTCCAATTTTGATCAGATCGTCAACAACTTGACGTACATTACAGCGTGCAGAGAAATTGACAACAACCCATCGTTCAATTTTGGTGGGCTCTACAAATTGCTGCACAACAAAGGTAATCAGACTATCTGAACAGGTAAAAACACACAAAGAAAGGCAGAGAGAAACAGCACCTTGTTATTAAAATTCCACCGCCCATTCCTGGGAAAGGTTTCAGATCCACATCCCATTTTCAGCTGTCAGTCCAAGAAAAGTAGAGAAAATTAACTGTATGAAAAAGATTGATAACAATTTATCAACTCAACAGTAATCAATTGTACCATACCTTGGGAGCTGGAAGAACACGACCCTCCACCTGAGTAAAGTTGGAGCTGATCGAAATGCCACAGGAACGCAGAAGAGGTTCAGCATCATAGTTGCTAACTTTCAGAGCCTGAAATCATGAAACCAAAAGTATATAAGTTCCAATTCACTGACAAAACAGAACAGATATGAAGCAGTCAGGATACTTTACTTTGGACAGAACGGCCATCCTCTCTTGGGGTTTCTGTCTGGACTTCTCAACAAGGGCAGATCTTTGAAATGTGTTGAGTGCTTTTGTGTACCTCTGAAGTGGAATCAAGGCGCAGAGCTGCAAAAATTCCACCATATAACATACGTTAGCATGAATTCCAAAAACAATTAATACCATGAGAAGGTTGATAAGTAAAAGTGGCAAACCTCAAGAGGAATGTAAGTCGGTCGCTTTGGCTTCCCAACATTGATGCACGGCAGATCCGCAGAATATTGCAAATCAATATGCCTTGTGTCGCGGAAGTAGTCAGCAACTGTCACTTCGGTAGTCTCGAACTCCCCATTTTCATTTGGGTTCCGTTTCTTTAGTTCAAACCTAGATAATGTAAACTAGCAAACTTCAGAGAACCATTTATCTTTTAAAGGGATCTCAATGTCAGAATGTAAAACAGAAACAAATGCATCTCACTACAAAGTCAAATTAGTGAATATCTTACATCTGTTCACTGCAATTTTTTTCACTCAAGCCGGTGATCCTGAATTCTTGGTTTGAGGGGCTGACCTTAATCCTTAAATTCTTAAGCGTTCTTTTAGCCTGTTGAAAACATGTTAAAATGTTTCAAGCTAAGCAAAAAGGTAGGAATATGTTTCGACCATGAAGTTGCCACATATGTTTCGACCATGAAGTTGCCACATATGTTTCGACCATGAAGTTGCCACATATTATAACAAGTCAGTTACCTTAGACCAGTCAATCGAATATGGATCCCTCGCATTTTGGTTAGCAATTAGGAAATCCACCACTGGGCCAGGCTTGATAATCATGGTGGTTGTAACATCTGGCATAAAAACAAAACATAAACTATTAGACACTAAATCATTGCTACAAAAGACAGAATCAAACACCAACATCAAGTACAAGTGAAATTACGTACCCATGTTGAGTGACATGCCACTCTGCGTTGTTCTGAAGCTGGAGTGAAATCCCCTACATCCTAAGATGTTACCACCAACTTGTTCACAGTTATTTGGATCATTGTGAAAAAAGGACTGTCGAACAAGCAAGCAACCTCTGCAGATTATACCAAAGTTATTACTTATTAGAAAGACAAAAAAATATATGAAATTAAAAAGAATCTAAACACTTGTCACTTACTGTCTAGCAGCATGTTGCCTCAATATGATATCAAGAACCCGTATTGCCTCCTGGGAGTTCTCTGACTCTTGTCCACGCATTGCATTAGCAAGAGCTTGTAGAGGAATTTTGGCCGCATAGCTGATTTCCACTTTGAAGTTTTTGGACCGGTTAGGCCTACGCAGTCTTTTCCTATCACCATCACTAGGACTTTCATTCCCATTGGGGCTTCCATTTCCGTTAGTCCTGCTCATAAAATCCTCAATAAGAACCAAAACTAAAGCACATAACCAATGTGATAACTATAGTCAGATGATGTTGTACCTTGCAACAGATACTTCCTCAAGGACCACAGAGAAATCCATCTTGTTACTAGGCAAAGCTCCATATGTAAACAGCGTCTTCTCACCGTCATAAGCAAACTCTTTACCATCTAGATCGGAATGGTACGTCTCATGCACCTTGTCAAGGATTTTTCTTCCAACACCCTTTGCTTCAACAGGACGACCATCATCATAGAAAAGAGCCACCTGTACAAACCCACAAATAATCCCATTAGTCTGACATCATTTAGAACCAAGTAACAGAATAAGCAAACATAACAGTAATGAAGAACATACTCACTGTAGTGATGGAAATCAATCTATCCTTCTAGTTTAATAGGTTCAATTTACTTGTTATTTTGCCCTTATTTATGTTTACGCTAAATAATCCCATTAACTAAAAATGTACTTGACAGTTTCAAAACTTACACTGTAGTGGAAGAAATGGCCCTGAAGATTAGCAACGTCGACTCTGAAATGGTTAGTCAACAATGGAATCTTTTGGCCCCTTGTTCCAATGCCTTTACGAGCCATAGGTACTCGCAAGTTCTTCTTCTCAGCAAGTTCGGTTTTAACACGAACTGGTTCCACATTTGGAGGTATAACTGGTGGCGGAGGGGGTAATGCATCAGTAACCCCACTCCCGTTAGCTCCATTTGCTGATTCAAGATCAGCTCCGTTACCATTTGTTGAATCCATCTCCTGAACAAAGAAACAACACAAAAGAAAAGGTTTAGATCTCACAACATTTATGAATAAAATACACAATCCAAGCAAAAATTTCAACACACAAGCTTCTCTTGTCAAAAAACCAAACAAACACACATGCAAAAGTGGCTACATTTGTGAAAGTTTGCAACTTTCGTCTATAAAAAACCCAAAGAGAAGGAAAGTCTTTGACTAAAACCAAAAAAGCCCCAATTTTTGTTGTCGGATGTAAAAGACACATGCAAGTGTAAGCAAACATGTCTAACACGAAAAACGTCAGCTTTTATCCTACATACTGAAACAAATAAGCGTCAGCCATGTGAAAGTTCATAGCTTTATTCATAACAAAACCCCCAAAAGGTGACATCTTTGAAACAAAACCTCAACAAAAATCTCACCTTTAGAACAAAAATCTCAACTTTAGAACAAAAAAAAAACCCACAAAATCAAAGAGAGGAAGCAGTATATGCAAGAAAAATCCGAACTTTAGAACAAAAAATCTCAACTTTAGAACAAAAAAAGGCCACAAAATCAAAGAGAATAAGCGGTATATGCAAGAAAAACCCAAACTTTTTGAGACTTAAACTCTAAATTCAACGAAAACCCCCATAAGAACACTGCATGCGAAGCATTCAACCTCTGAGAGTAAAAAAAAACCCAACTTTTTTAGTGGGTTTGTAAAAAAAACTCCCAAAGTTAGGTTTTTGAAATAAAAAACACACAGAAACAGCACAAAAAGGTACAAACCCAGAGATTAAAGAAGCCACATTCCTAAGAAACCCAAAACATAAACCCTACAGTAGAATCAAACAAAAAGAAAACCCTAGAATCATCATCACCTTTGAGTGTATCGACGAAAGAAACAAAGACGGAAACCCTAGCCGAAACAAGAGAAGATCTTTTTTTTTTCCTTTTCTTTCAATTTCTCTCTCTCTTTTTTGCTTTTTTATTCTTTCAAGATTTTGCTCCGAGCTGAAAGGGAAAAAAAATTGTTCAGTGACAGTAGCATAAATTGAGGATTCTTCGCCTTCAGTTATGTTCCTCTACAACGCGGTTCCATAGTAAGTAAACCCATTCTTACGATCTTGACCGTTCGTTAGTATGACTTTTTGTTGATTGACTTAATTTTGTGTCCCGCTAGGTTATTTTGAGATTTTTAATTGAATTGTGTTTAGTGGGGGTAGACAAACCTTCTGTTTTCCTAATAGCGAATGTGCGCATTAATTGACACGTACTTGTTTGGATTTAACAACTGTGTTACTACTATACTATTAAAATTGTAACAGTTTTATTATACATGTTAGTATATCATTCTAAAGTCTCTAAACCATGTAACTGCTTATTTTATGGTTGATCCTCACTGGAATCCATTTTAATTATTGGACTAGAAAGGTTTCTATTTTAATTTTGAGATTCTCTTCCGCAATTAAAAAAGTATCTAAAGACTAAACTGGTGAATGGAGAGATTAGGTGGATTCAATTAATAATATACTATAATTGGAGATGATTCTTAATTTGTGGTTAAGGATTTAAAAGGATAACGAGGGCTTTGTTTCTTTTTTTCTTTATTGTATAATCTATACTACATTTTGAGAAATTATATAATATTGTTAGTTCGTTTGTGTTTGACATGTATAGTTTGTGTTGACATTAGGAGCTTACATAAGCCAGCTGGAGGAAGAAGGCCAGATTAGAAAGAAGAAAAAAGAGACTATTTTTTATATTCCACACATTGGCAAGCTAGCTAGGGTAAAGATAGATGCAATAGCATTCTAGGAACCATAACTAACATGATATTGAGACATTTGAAGCATAGAAGATTAGGAGGTGCTTGGTTTTACAGATTGCCTATGTTCAAAACCAAAGAAAATCAAAATGTTAAGTATACGATTTCTAAGCAAGCCATCTCACAAGTAATTTCGATGATGTTTTTGCTATAAACAATAATGTAAAAGTTTCTGTTACAAATAATAAACGGTTTCAATTGGTAACATCATTTAAAGGAGGCGGTTAATTGTGTTTTAGCAGTTGTAGAGAAAACGATTAGAAAACATGGCTGAATTAAAGTGAGAATTTAAATAATAGTTATGATTAGCAACAAGCGGTTGAATTAGTAAATAAACTATTATAGAAAATAACATAAAATATAAAATCATTTCAAAACAAAATATTTTCTATTTTCATAAATTCCGAGAATTATAAATATGAATACTATTACAACTTTTAGTTAAAAATTACAAAAAAAATCCAACAATCTCGTTTGCAAACGAAACCGCCTTGTTTTTGGGTGGTTGCAAAGTTTGTTTAGGTTTATGTATAAAAAATTATTATCAAACAAAAAGTACGTTATTTATTTATTTTAAGTATTTAATTTTTAAAACGGAAACACAAGCTTCCAAAACAGAATCGTAAGCTTCCAACGAGTTTTCAAAGTGGATTCTTTAGAAACGACAAGAAAGCAATATTCCGACAGCTTCTGATTCTAAGGGAAGTGAACCTCCCATAAAGCTTTTGTGCTTCTTAGATGAAAACATATCCTCTTCGACCAACCAATCATGTTATCCTCTCTTTTTTTGAAAAAAGTCACGACTTTTATTTGGTCTTTTTTTTTCATTTTGTTGTGTTAGTTTTATAATATCCAACATTCAAGTGTTAAACGTTAATTATGTTATTTATTTATTCTAAGTATTTAATTTTTAAAATGTAAACACAAGCTTCCAAAACATAATTGTAAGCTTCCAACGAGTTTTCGAAGTGGATTTTTTGGAATCGCTAAGAAAACAATATTCTGAGAGCTTCCGACTCTGAGGGAAGTGAACCTCCCATAAAGTGTTTGTGCTTCTTAGATGAAAACATATCCTCGTCGACCAACCAACCATGTTATCCTCATCTTTTTATTTTTTTGGAAAAACATTCTTCACACTTTTTTTTTTGTCTTTTTCATTTTTTGTGGTAGTTTTATAATCTCCAACATCAAGTGTTAGACGCTCAATTAAATTATGAAAACAAGTTATTCTTGAAAATTACCCTAAAAGCAATATTAAAACAAAAATAGTGTCAAAACCCTATTAGAATTAAAAAATATATAATAATAACAATTTGAAAAGTCCATTTTAATACTCTGAAAAATATCTTTCATGGTTATGTATTTTTATAAAGTTGCATCTATAAATTTAAATTTTAAAGTTTTGTCTTTTCACCATATTTTGGTTGCATTTGTTCATCACAATTTTTCATTCTAATATGTTTGTCTTTTACAGAATATTGTTTATAATATAATTTCATGTCTTTTGATTCTATATAATTGTCTTACATAACTTCCAAACTATTTGTTCTTTGACAGCATTTTTTTTGTTTTATAATGAACCAAATGGTTTAAATTCAATATCCAATGTTATTCTATACTCTAATTACAGTTGTGTCTATTTATCGTATCTCTTCGTAAAATATATATATATATATATATGTATATATATATATATATTTATAGAATGTTATGTTTTCTTACTATAACTTTTATTGCTACATTTTCACTCAAAGTTAAATATATTTTATATTTATAACTATTTTATTGATACATTTTCTTGCTATAACTTTTATTGATACATTTTGACTCAAGGTTAAATATATTTTGTATTTACAACTATTTTTTTATGCGTGTACTCATTATAAATATTTGTTCGATATTTTCATTAATTGTAACATCCCGACTGTCACCTCTTAGTGGCTTCATGTCCACTATCAGTCTATGTGTCCACCTCTTTTACTTTTAGTGGGTCTCACGTCCACTTCCGGCTCGTGAGTTTACCCATATACGATGGCTGGTTTATTACGTCAAAGAGGTTTTAAAGACTTGTTTACCGATCCTACAAATCACCACATGATATTTTCATGTATTTTATCTTCACTCGCACAGTTCCAACAGTCACTTCCGTGAAACTATTCCAGCATAAACATGATTAACTATGGAGTTCTCTCATGAAATTTGACCCAAAAGATAAGTTCATTTTAATGACATAGATGGCCAAATCAATTCTTTTAAACCTCTCCGCAAAGCGGGATGTCACAATTCACCTCCACTAACAGATCGCAACGTCTTTGTTGCGCACCAAGACTGTCACTCTTGACAGTATGAGCCCACTCAACTCCACACTCGTCTGGGTTCAGTTTTGATACCATTTATAACGCCCCGACCGTCACCTATTAGTGGACTCCATGTCCACTTCCAGTCCATTGGCTCACCTCTCTTAGTGGGTCTCACGTCCACTTCCAGCCCGTGAGCCCACCCATATCCGACGACCGGTTTGCTACGTTCAAGAGGCTTTAAAGACTTGTTTACCGGTCTTTACAAATCATCACATGATATATGCCTGTGTTTTGTCCTCACTCCCACAATTCCTACAATCACTTTCCGAAATGTCACTCATCTTAAAACTACTATAACATAAGGACGCTTAACTTTAGAGTTCTTTTAGGACCTTTAACATAAAAGATAAGTGCACTTTGGTGATATAGGTAGTAAAATCAATTCTTTTAAACCTCTCCGCAAATCGGGGTGTCACCCTAATGATCACACCTTTTCATCATAATTTTTTCCTGATTATATCAATCTCAATAATGCTTCTAAAAGTTGCATCTCTTTGTCATAATTTTTCATAAAATATCTTATATATATTCCTTTTAAAATATTTTTTTGTAAGGTTTGTACAAAAAATTAAATATATATATATAGATATTTTCTTTTAAGATTTTCTTGATTCATTATAATTTTCATTGAATATATTTTAATTTAGTGTTGCATCTTTTCACCACAATATATTTGGTTACAATCATTTTTTCATAACTTCTGATGTTGGTGGTCATGTTTTTAGTTACTAAGAGCATACTTATTGCACATACCACCGCTTGAGGTGTCAAGAAAAATAATTAATAATTTTTTATTGAATTAAATTATTTTATTATTTTTTAATTTATACAACCAATCATATGAAAACATGTGGCAGATTCAGTGTCTATAAGAATCTGGACAGAGACACTAGTGTTTCTTCTCTCCACCTTTTTGTCATTTTTTTATTTTATTTTTTGTTCTCATCCTTGGTCGAGTATGTGCAATAATCTTGCTCTAACAGTTATACGTGGTCAATGTTTATGTAACTTTAAGTCTTTAACCCTACTTATTTTTCTTTTCTTTAAATAATTTTAATTATATTGTTAGCCTATACTTTCAAACTCTTTGCTAATGCATCAATCTAATTAGATAGATTACACTAATTTTTCATAAATAACACTAAAATAAGTTTTTTTGAAACATATCATTTTTTTCCAAAAATACCATAAAATTAAATTAAAATTTTAATATTAAAACTAAATCTTAAATCTTTAACACTAAATTCTACCCCTAAAAACTGTACTATACATTTAAAATTGTCAATCCAAACCTAAAAAAAAAAGTTCATCCTTAAAATCAATATTTTTGTGTTTGTGGTATTTTTAGAAAAAAACAATTTTTATAATATTTTTTGAAACAAAAATTAAAAATATGGTATTTTTGGTTAAAAAGAATTTAAAATATGATATTTTGAGGGATTTCTCTTTAAATTATCGTTCCAATTTTATGAACCGAGTTTTGATATTAATCCAGGTCATCAAAGATTTTTATCTGGTTTTGACCAATTTTAACGGTTCAACTTAAATCTAATGACCTGATTTAATTTGGATTCGGCTAAATGAGTAATTCCAGGGCCGGTCTGGTCCGTTTGGTTCCCAAAAGAACTGTAAATCACCTACCGGCTACCGCGTCTTGTGTTGTACACCGGACCGACGATAAAGTCACTTTGATCCTAAACGTCAATCAATGCTCATTTTTTTAAAATTAAATTATATATTTGGAGAAAGAAAAAAATGAAACGGTGCGACTTTAATTAAAATATTTATTTATATCCTCCCTCCCATCACCACCAAAAGCATCTTCTCTCTCTCTCGTCTTCATCTACAAAAACCCATAAAAACACACACACAGTAATAAATGTCTCTTTCTCCCCCCCCCCCCATGTGATCTTTAATTGACTTTTCTTCTTCTTCCTTCTCTTCTTCATCTTTGAAATTGTGGGGATTGATCAAAATTAAGACTTCCTTATTATTATAGCTTTGTGGAAACAAGAGAAATATACCAGTTTTAGGGGTGTTCTTTATCTGCAAACTCTTTTAAGGCAACACTCCTTTGTCTCTTTGCTCCTCTTCTTGTTTTGTTTCTATTTTTTTATGTTGATGAGATGGCTTTGGTATTTTTATTAATTTCTTGATGGGTCTTCGTTTTTTTCTTTTGGTTCAGATCGTTTGCTTTTGTTGTTGTCTATATGATTCATTTTGGCGATCTGTGTATTGAGAACATTACTCTATAGTCTCTTGAGTTTGGTTTGATGATGCTTCATAAAGTTATAATTTTTTTATATTATTTCTTTGACTCTTAATCTTCTCATTTGATATGATCTGATGATGTGTTTGTTTTGTGGTTAGCTCGTGGTGATTGATTCTTTTCCTTCTTTTTCAGGTTAAAGAAGTTGGTTGTGGTGGAAGAGACATGATGATGTTCAACGAGATGGGTATGTATGGAAACATGGATTTCTTCCCCTCATCCACACCTCTCGATGTGTGTCCATTGCCACAGGCTGAACAAGAACCAGTGGTTGAAGATGTCGACTATACCGATGATGAGATGGATGTGGGTGAGCTAGAGAAGAGGATGTGGAGAGACAAGATGCGTTTGAAACGTCTCAAGGAGCAGCAAAGCAAGTGTAAAGAAGAAGGTGTCGATGGTTCGAAGCAGAGGCAGTCACAAGAGCAAGCTAGGAGGAAGAAAATGTCTAGAGCGCAAGATGGGATCTTGAAGTATATGTTGAAGATGATGGAAGTTTGTAAAGCTCAAGGCTTTGTTTATGGTATCATCCCTGAGAAGGGTAAGCCTGTGACGGGTGCTTCTGATAACCTGAGGGAATGGTGGAAAGATAAGGTCAGGTTTGATCGTAATGGTCCAGCTGCTATTGCTAAATACCAAGCTGAGAACAATATTCCTGGAGGGAGTAATGATTGTAACAGTTTGGTTGGACCAACACCTCATACCCTTCAGGAGCTTCAGGACACGACTCTTGGATCGCTTTTATCTGCGTTGATGCAACATTGTGATCCTCCACAGAGAAGGTTTCCTTTGGAGAAAGGAGTTTCTCCACCTTGGTGGCCTAATGGGAAAGAAGACTGGTGGCCTCAGCTCGGTTTGCCTAACGAGCAAGGTCCTCCTCCTTA
Organism: Camelina sativa; assembly: GCF_030686135.1. Taxonomy (NCBI): domain Eukaryota; kingdom Viridiplantae; phylum Streptophyta; class Magnoliopsida; order Brassicales; family Brassicaceae; genus Camelina; species Camelina sativa. Next base: position 31,902,401 of record NC_141886.1, read on the forward strand.
TAAAAAGCCTCATGATTTGAAAAAAGCGTGGAAGGTTGGTGTCTTGACTGCGGTCATCAAGCATATGTCGCCTGATATTGCTAAAATCCGTAAGCTTGTGAGGCAATCGAAATGCTTGCAGGATAAGATGACGGCGAAAGAGAGTGCTACTTGGCTTGCCATTATTAACCAAGAAGAGGTTGTGGCGCGAGAGCTTTACCCTGAGTCATGCCCTCCTCTGTCTTCTTCATCATCTTTAGGAAGCGGGTCGCTTCTCATCAATGATTGTAGCGAGTATGATGTTGAAGGTTTTGAGAAAGAACAACCTAGTTTCGATGTGGAAGAGAGAAAACCGGAGATAGTGATGATGAATCCTCCAACAAGCTTTGGGATTGCTAAAATGCAACAATTTCCCATAAAGGAAGAGGTTGCCACCATAGGAAACTTGGAATTCTCGAGAAAAAGGAAGCAGAACAACGATATGAATGTTATGATAATGGATAGACCAGCAGGTTACACTTGTGAGAATGGCCAGTGTCCTCACGGCAAAATGAATTTGGGATTTCAGGACAGGAGTTCAAGGGACAACCACCAAATGGTTTGTCCATACAGAGACAATGGTGTTGCATATGGAGCATCCAAGTTTCGTGTGGGTGAAATGAGACCTCAGCAATCGATCGACCTTTCAGGCTTTGGAGTTCCGGAAAACGGGCAGAAGATGATCACTGAGCTTATGGCTATGTACGATAGAAATGTCCAGAGCAGCCAAACTCCTCCTCCATTGATGGTAAATCAAAGCATGACCCTTGATGCAAAACCAGCTCAGAATCAGCAGCTGAGTTTCAACAGTGGCAATCAAATGTTTATGCAACAAGGAACCAACAGCATGGTTAATAATCGGTTTCAAATGGTGTTTGATTCCACACCGTTTGATATGGCAGCATTCGATTACAGAGATGATTGGCAAACCGGAGCAATGGAAGGAATGGGGAAGCAGCAGCAGCAGCAAGATGCATCGATATGGTTCTGAATATTTCATTCTCTGTAACATTCTTTCCTAATGACTTTGTTACAGTTACCTACTTACCTGACTTGGGTTTGTATTCTATTGGCACCAACACATCTATATTGTTGATGATGATGAAGCCATCTATTTTTTTTTGTGTTTGAAAGTCATTAACTCATTCTCATGTTTAATAATCTCTTTATCCATTGAACATCTCTCTGATGCTACAAATATTTCTTGAGTTCTATGTTGTGTTAATCTTAGGTTTAAGTCCCAAGTACAAATATAGCAATAATGAAACAAACTAAAATTTCTCACTTTTGGTAGTTTTAAGACAATTCCAACAGATAAATTAAGTTAAACCATCACCAGATAAATTATTTAATGCATGAGTGACCAAATGAACAATACAATTCTGTCACTTTTGTTGGTTGTTCTTTAGTCAACTCAGTTCAACATATCATTATAATAAGGAAAACACATGGCTTAGCCATATTGTTAGGGTTATCAAAAAGCATTTATCTTATAATATAAGTTATCTTTTTCTTTCATGTAGAAAGTATATTCTCTTATAATTTGTTTGGTCAAACTTATATTAAACAATATATAGTAACAGGTTGCCAACATTTGCTTCAGCGTCAGCTGTTGTGGCCTCTTCTTCACCACAGGCAAATTCTAATGTAAGTTTTAATCCACACTGTAATCCAAAATGGATATTTATATAATAATAAGGTGAAGGAGCCAAAATAGTGAGATTGTTTTTGGGAGGAAGAGAAGACAAACGTTGTTGTCTCCTTTAGTTTGGATTTGGAAGACAGCCCATGTGAAATGCCTTGTGAAACCCCACCACTCTTTTAGTCTCTTCATCGCCAAAACTGACTACATTCATCCACTCATTTTGTTTCTTTATTATTATTTTATATCATATGTTCTGAACATTATAAGTAAACTAATGTAAAATGATAATATATATAGTAACAATTTTAATCCTAGTAATTTATGAATTGTTGTGATTTTGTCATCGTCCACATTTAAATTTATTATACTTGCTAGACAAATTTATTTTTTCATTAAAAACATCGAATAGTTCTAAAAATAGAGAGGTTGACAGGAATTTTGTGTAAATAAAGTGGTTAAAAATAATTTTAGTAGTTTTTGAAATATTGATTAAAAAATGTTTAAAATTATTTTAACTGAAAAATGTAAAAAAAAAATCATGAACTTAGCAAAAATGGTAAAAAAAATCATAAAATTTGTTTGTAGTGAACTAAATTTTTAATTTTATTGACTTTTTAAATAAATCGCGAACTTTCGTTATTAAACGATAAAATTGACTTTCTAAACAAAATCACAAACTTTTGTTCTACCATTTAAAAGAATTTGTTAATGGATAATCAAACCGCCAAATTATTGGTTCTAATAATTCAAATTTATGTTTTCTTTGATAAAATTAAAGAAAATTTGTGATGTTTTTAGAAAGTTAAGGAAAGTTTATAGTTTATTTGAAAATTTAATAAAAATAAATATTTAAAGTTCATACTTTTTCACGACTTTTGATAAATTGGTGATTTTTTTTTTTTTACATTTTCTCCTTAAATTTTAAGGTCATTTTTAAACAATTTTTTTTTTTTTTTTTTTTTTTGCAACCATTGAGCCACAACAGATTGATCCATTAGCCAAATCCCTACATTCACAGAAAGAGAACTCAATCCCTAATAAAATGGTGTCTTATGCATTAAAAACTTACCATTTATTTGTGAGTGCACTAAGATTATTTCACTTTCAACCATTATTTTAACTCCATGTTTCATAGGTTTGTCCGGTTTGAAACTAAACGAACGATTAAACCTCAAACTACTTTACATTATCCTCACGTGTTGATACTAACATTTATAAATTTCAGTTTAATCTCCTAAAATTAAAGTAAATCACCTCAAAAATTATCAAACTACATATTCAAATATCAGAACAAAGTATTATCAAAACATAATCTCATCAGATCAAAACAGAACGACAAGGTATTCAACAACGCAACGTCGAAATAGTACAACCCTAGCACTGGTTGACCCAAACCATATACTTACATAATATATTCGATAAGAATGATGGCCTCTAACATGGTGATAAAGAAGTACAGTCCACAACATTGAGTATATTTGAATATGTATATATATATGATTAAAGTATTTATTGTAAGTATAATTTTATGTAAAAGAAATTGTAGAAATAACAATGATCTGTTTTAGTAATTATTTCTATTTTTAAAATTTATAAAACACATATATATATATAGCTATACTTATAATTGTATTTAAAGTTTTAAACAAATTTAATTTTGGTTTTATAGAAATAAAATATTTACCTTAAAATTGGACAAAATTGGAGAATATGTATGTTAAAGGAGAGCAACTACTAAAATTTGTAACGATGGAATGAGGTATGAATGAAGTTTGAAAATAATGAAGTGTAGTATGAGATTTAAATAGAAGTGTGAGCATAGTAAACATCATATTTTATTATATCAAATGAGGTATGAAGTTTGTTGTGTATACCACCACGGCACCACCGGCACCGGATAATTACATATATCAAATTCGTAAAAACGGCCGATGGTGGCCTTGTTTTGTTTTCCATATAGTTTAGTCTTTCATTTTAAGGTCAAATTCCAGAAAGTTTAAACTTTGATTCAGTTTGACATGGCATATCTACCATAGTTCTTTACTCATTTTCCTCATACAACATGACACATACGGTTTTAAAGTGACTATTGTTACCTTTAGGGAGCCATCACATACGTAAAGCCTTAGGACACCAACTAGTTCGTACATGGGACACAAATCAGCCATGTACACAACCAACATTAGAGCATCTTCAAATTTAGTAGTTCCCATAAAAACACACCCAAAGGTTTATACACCTTAAGAAAAAGAAGACAAATCAACATAGAAGTGCGAATAATATTAAAACGAGTACTGCAAAAAAAAAAATTAAAGAGGGCTTACCTACTTCTTCTGTCTTCATCTATCTCCTCCATTGATTACGCTTCTTGATTGAAGCGCCCCACAGAGACAGAGGCCAAAAACAAAAGAGCATACATTCTCTAGATTCCTTCTTTCTTCGTCGTCTTCTTCTTCCCCGCGGGTGGGTTTCTCTTCTTTTTTTTTTTTCTTCTCTTCTCTCCAATTCAGAGCAAAGCTTCGCTCTTTTAAGTTGCCCATGGTGGGTTTAAAGTTCGTTCCTTTACTCAGTTTCGAAGCTCTGTGTCTGTTTAATCTCTTTTCCTTTATCAAAGCTGATGAGAAATTGAGAATGTGGGTTTTTGTGACTCTTTGATTCCTTGTTTAGAGAAGTGGGGTTTGGGGGGTTTTTTTTTCTGAGTTGAACTGCTCTGTTTTTGAAGTCATGCAGATAATATGTTCGATGATATTACTGTTAGTGAGCGTTTCAGGTTTTCCCGACTTTGAAGCTCTTTTGGAGCTCAAGAAAGGTTTTCAGAGTGACCCTTCTGGTAAAGTTGTTACTTCATGGGATGCTAAGGCTTTGTCCTCTGATAGGTGTCCTTTAAACTGGTACGGGGTTACTTGTAGTAGTAGCGGAGATGTTACTTCCATTGATTTGAATGGTTTAGGTCTGCTTGGGAATTTCAGTTTCCCAGTCATTGTTGGTCTCAGAATGCTTCAGAACTTGTCAATTTCCAATAATCAGTTTGCTGGAACTCTCTCCAACATTGGTTCGTTTAAGTCTCTTAAGTATTTGGATGTTTCGGGTAACTTGTTCAGTGGCTCACTACCTTCTGGAATTGAGAATTTGAGGAACCTAGTGTTTGTAAATCTATCTGGTAACAACTACTTGGGAGGAGTGATTCCTTCTGGGTTTGTGAGTCTTGAGAAGTTGAAGTACCTTGATTTGCAAGGCAATAGTTTCTCTGGGGAAGTGATGAGTCTGTTTTCTCAGCTAAACAGTGTGGAGTATGTAGATATAAGCAGGAACAACTTGTCGGGTTCGCTTGATCTGGGACTCGCAAAGTCAAGCTTTGTTTCCTCGATTCGTTATTTGAACGTTAGTGGGAATTCTTTGGTAGGGGAGCTATTTGCTCATGATGGTATCCCATTTTTCGATAGCTTAGAGGTGTTTGATGCTAGCAGTAATCAATTGTCTGGTTCTGTTCCTGTCTTCAGTTTTGTTGTCTCTCTCAAGATTCTTCGGCTACAAGATAATCAATTTTCGGCTTCTTTACCACCAGGCCTTCTACAAGAGAGTTCAACCGTCTTAACGGAGCTAGATCTTAGCCTCAATCAACTTGAAGGTATAAATATATCTATGAATATCCATACCCTTTGGTTCTCTTATTTTCTTTGCGAATTCTTCTTAACTGGGAGTATTCGTGGCAGGTCCTATTGGAAGTATAACCTCTTCAACACTAGAGAAACTTAATTTGTCTTCAAATAGACTATCGGGATCCTTACCTCTAAAGGTAGGGCATTGTGCCATTGTTGATCTCAGTAACAATAACATTTCAGGAGACTTGTCAAGGATACAAAACTGGGGAGATTCTGTAGAAATTATTCGGTTAAGTTCAAACTCACTCACTGGAACACTACCTGGTCAAACTTGTCAATTCTTGAGGCTGACTTCACTCGAGGTTGCTAACAATATGTTGCGGGGCGTACTACCATTTATTTTAGGAACCTATCCTGAATTGAAACAGATTGATCTTAGTCACAACCAGCTTAGCGGCTTTCTACCAAGTAATCTGTTGATATCTGCAAAGTTGACAGATCTCGACCTGTCAAACAATAATTTCTCTGGTTCACTTCCTCTTCAAGATGCAAGTACTGCGGCAGACCTGAGCTTGACTAATATTGGTCTGTCACATAACTCCTTAGGTGGAGTTCTCTCAGAGGAACTAACACGCTTCCACAATTTGGTATCGCTCGACCTTTCTTATAACAACTTTGAAGGGCAGATCCCTGATGGCCTCCCAGACAGCTTAAAGGTATTCATTGTCTCTGCCAATAATCTCTCTGGAAATGTCCCGGAAGATCTTAGACGGTTTCCTGATTCAGCGTTTTATCCAGGGAATGCCTTACTGAATGTCCCCATTTCTTCAGAAACACCAAAACATAAAGCAGATATAACCTTACGGAAGCACGGGTATCATATGAAGTCATCTGTAAAGGCAGCCCTGATCATAGGCTTGGTCGTGGGTGCTGCTCTACTTGCTCTTGTTTGTGCCATGTTTCATTTTATGTTGAGAAAGCAACATGATGAAGAGAAATCGGATGTGACTGGAGAAAAGAGCATTATTCCAAAAACTGAACTTTCTCCTTCCAATGTGATTGCAGAAAAGAACAGTGTACAGGAAAATGAATCTTCGTCTTCTACTACTTCTACGCCCTCAATTAAGGCCAAGCTACCGGTTTCTTCTTCACGTTTCTCCCTGTATAGTGACTCTGAGAATTCTCCATCATTTCAAAAAGAAGAGACCGAAGAGCTTCACCCTGAATCAAAACGAAAAGATGAAAGCTTGTCATCCAAAGTTTCCCTGGTGTCTTGTTCAACTTCATCGCTATCTAATATCCAGAATTCACCAAACCCTAGGTCTCAACGAACTTCTGTGAAACTGGATGGGAACCTGTATATTTTCGACACTTCTCTTAAGCTTACAGCAGAGGAACTGTCTTGTGCTCCGGCTGAAGCTATCGGAAGGAGCTGTCATGGAACTCTGTACAGAGCAGTACTTAATTCTGATTCTGTATTAGCGGTCAAATGGTTAAGAGAAGGGACTGCCAAAGGTAGAAAGGAATTTGCAAGGGAGATAAAGAAACTTGGGAACATCAATCACCCAAATCTCGTTTCTCTTCAGGCTTACTACTGGGGCCCGAAAGAACACGAGAAGCTCATCATATCAAGATACATGGATGCACCCTGTTTAGCTTTCTATCTCCAAGGTAAAAAGACTTGCATAGTAAAAATCTTGATTGGTTTTTTCACTTGAAACATGAATTCTCCTACATGACTATATATATATATCAAAGATTATTTACTCATTCTCTCTTGTCTGCAGAGGCTGGACTGCTAAACCTCCCACCATTGTTGCTGGAAAACCGTCTTAAAATTACTCTTGACATAGCCAGTTGTCTTAGTTACTTGCACAACGAGGAAGCAATTCCACACGGGAATCTAAAATCAACCAATGTTCTCCTAAAACCTCCTGAACTCACTGCACACCTAACAGATTACAGTTTTCACCGGTTAATCACACCAGAAGCCACATCAGAGCAAGTCTTGAATGCAGCTGCTCTCGGCTACTGCCCTCCAGAGTTTGCCAGCTTGAGTAAACCATACCCTTCTCTGAAAAGCGATGTGTATGCCTTTGGGGTCATTTTGTTAGAGCTTCTAACAGGGAAGGTTTCAGGAGATATAGTTTGCAGTGATCCAGGGGTTGTTGAACTCACTGAATGGGTTCTTCTGCTTGTGGGACAAAACCGTGCTGCTGAGTGTTTTGATCCATCCATTCTTGACTCACAGGGTTCAAGGAATCCCTCTAGAGTTCTTACTGATGTCTTACAGGTTGCTGTGAGCTGTATCTCACCGGCACCAGAGAGGCCGGACATGAAGTTGGTCTATCAGGAGCTCTCCAGAATTGTTCTCAAGAGGACAAACTAGAAGAGCTTTCGTTGTGAATGAATGTCGCTGTAAAAATGCCTTGTTGGATTCATTTTGTTCCATTGATCCCGTTTTTGTTTTAGCATAATATGAAACTGTAAATCTAAATCCAATAGCCCAACTAGTTTCGAGACAGTAGGAATATAGGATTGACATATATATATATATATATATATATATATCATTGTTGTAACTTTGTCAGCAGAAAATTAAACAGAACTCATGTTTTTCTTTTTTTTTGGTGATGAACAGAACTCATGTTTGCTAAGCCCCGTCCAATCATTCAATATCGAGCAAGTTAAACTTAATTCAAAAAAAAGTTTCCATAAAACATAACAAAGACAAACATACTTTTTGAGGATCTTTTCAAAATTTAAACTTTGTAGTAATGCAAACACATCATCTAAATTATGTTGTATGCAACCCATATATTCCAACTTTATATAGTAATAAATATGTTGTATATCAATTCAATAAAACCATTAGAGAACAAGGAAACTGGGATGCAGATTTGGTTTTCAATGTTTTTGCAAGTTTTACTTCATTTACATATTTAGCTACTTCATTTTAAACAATTTCTTCAAAAAAAGAGAGAAACACGTCTGTTTTATTACTCCAAACCAATGAAAATTAAAGCTTAAATCTAAACTAAAAAATAAAATTTTTAAAAACTACTTGATCAACTTTGCAAAGGATAATTCTGGTACCGACTGTTATCCCCAGATCAACTGGCCCTTTCACTCCACAGGCCCATTGATACATGTACAACGTGAACACTTAACATGAAGTATTATATACAGTATTATGTTTACGAATTGGTCAATGCACTTCCAACTTGCTTAAATGGTAAAGCATGAACTCTCTATTTTATATTTTAGTAGCAATATTAATTGAAAGACATGCATATTTATTGAATATTAGAAACGAAAGGGTCAAGTGCGGCGTTTCTTGTCTCCTCCTCTCATTTTTCTCTGCGAGACCTCAGCATCATTGTGAGGAAAAAAAGAAGGAAGACAAATCTTTAGAGCTCCTTTATTTTCAAGGTATGTGCAATTTCTTCTACTCATTTTCTTTTTTTCTTAATCGATGATGATAGATGTTGAAATTTTCTTTTTGGTTTGTCCACATTTTGAAAATTTCTCTTATATATGAATGATCATGATACAAGATAGCGTGTGTGATGTGTGATAAATTGTTTCTTTTAGTTAGTTTGGTGCCATTTTTCTCACACAATTAGGTTGAACCACTGTCTTGTTTTTTTTTTTTTTTTTTTTTTAACCACTGTCATGTGTTTTTTTTCCCCGGAGCAATGGTCAATCTAAACCAAAACTGTATTGACCATTTCTGTATTTGACCTTTGATTATATGACACTCGTATAATCTTCTATATTTGGTTGATATTCATTTGAATTCAGTGTATACAAAATATATCAGTATCCTAGTTTATGGAAACATATTACCCTTTTTTCTTAATACTTTGGAAGTGAATGTTCAAACCATTCAACTAATAATATATATATATATATATATTTTAAACAAATCTTTGGAAGTTAGTTAAAAAAGATAGAATTAATTTGTTCTTAAGTAGTTGAAGTGTAAAAAAAAAACTATATCTATAATTCTATATAATAAAAACTGTTGTTGTGATATTGCCGCCTAACGTGCACTCCACACACAATATGACAGTCTTATTACTTCGTGATATCCGCATACAATTATTAGACAATTAATAATGTAATTATAAGATTCTAAAAAATATTTTGTATCTGAATTGCATATTTTCCCCTGAGAATAATTGTCTGTACGGAATCAATATGAAATGTGTTTACCCTAGCTAGCCTCTTAGGTGATGGTTTTGATTAATACGAGTACAGGTATGATATAATCTTTATCATAAGAACGTATTTTGAATGTGCAAAAGAACCACGACTACTACCAGAATTCTAGAATTCTAAAAGTGTATCAAATATTTGGTCTATGAATGTTTCTAAACCCAACAATTGAACTTTTGGAACTTTTTTAGAAAACTTGTTTTTTCGATATTTAAAGGTACTACTCTTTTTTTCAAAAATGCTATTGGACATATAACCGACAAATTAATATTCAGAATTTATTTATGCATGTTGTTGAAAGACATGTTCATAAATGGATTTGGTAATTTTGGAGGTTAACTCAATTTGAATGTCTATCTAATATCACACTTTGTGTAAACGGATGTATCATTTGGAGTTGGGACTTCCGCGGTTTAACACTTACACAAACCGTGTTTGCTTTTCTCCCTCTTAGCTGTAACCCATCCGTCAGTCATCATTACAAACTTTATTTTTCTTTTAACTTGTGCTTCTTATCTTACTCGTACGCACGTAATCTTCCATTCTATATATATTTTTCAACCTTATCTTAGTTAATTATAACGATAACTAAGTCAAACGTCATGAGTTATTATTATTTTTTTTTTCTCAATAATTGAGATGACCAATGTTCCAATCTTTTAACTGTAATTTTGCTTTGCTTAATTATGTAAAAACACCTGATTTTCTCATTTCAAAAAAAAAAAAAAATAGTGTAGATTTCTATATAAAAATGTAAAAAAAAAAGTGACGTATATTTAAAAAAATAGTCATTATATTATATACTACTATTTAATACTTCGTTTTCCCCATTTTGTAAGATACTTTAACCTTAATAATCTGGCCTGCAAACCTGTGTACCATTCAAAAAAAATCTCTATATTTAATTCCATATTAGAGAATACTTTCTTCATTTTTATATATTATACATAGATACGTAGGTCCTAAAGGAGGCATTGTCCCTTGTCTATTTAGACAAAAAAATCAACACTAAATAACGCCTTGATATATTGCCAATTTGATTTTAATTAATAATACAAAACATTTAAAATAATCCAAAAAAAAAACCATTAAAAATCAGTAGATTTCATATTGCCGCGTTCTTTCTCTAGTAACGCGTTATCTCCCCACCTTTATATTTATTAGCGTTAATTCACATTTAAACACTTCTTCACTTTCACTAATCTCACATTTGTTTTTTAATCTCTCATCAGTCTTAATCATCTCCAAAAAAAAAAAAAAATGGCTGAACGAGTCTACCCCGCCGATTCACCACCAGAAAGCGGACAATTCTCCGGCAACTTCAGCTCCGGCGAGTTTCCAAGAAAACCAGCAGCACCACCATCTACATACGTAATCCAAGTCCCTAAAGATCAGATTTACCGTATCCCGCCGCCGGAAAACGCACACCGCCTCCAATACCTCTCCCGTAAAAAACCAAACCGAAGCAACTGCAGATGCTGCTTCTGCTCATTTCTCGCCGTCGTTTTCACCCTCGCCGTCCTCGCCGGACTCTCCTTCGCTGTCCTCTACCTAGTCTACCGTCCCGAAGCTCCCAAATACTCCGTCGAAGGCTTCTCAGTCTCCGGCATCAATCTCAACTCCTCCTCCCTGATCTCTCCCCGGTTTAACGTTACCGTTAGATCGCGTAACGGTAACGGAAAGATCGGGGTTTATTACCACGAGAAAGGGAGCTCAGTGGGTGTGCATTACAAGGGCGTTGATCTGTGTAACGGTGTTTTGCCGGCGTTTTATCAGCCGGCGAAGAATGTGACGGTCGTTAAGTTGAGGTTGAGTGGGTCGTCTAAGATACAGTTGACTAGTGGTATGAGGAAAGAGATGCGTAACGAGGTGAGTAAAGAAACGTTGCCGTTTAGATTGAAGGTTAAAGCTCCTGTGGAGATTAAGGTTGGTTCTCTTAAGACTTGGACTATGTTCGTTAAAGTTGTGTGTGATGTCACGGTTGATAAGTTGACGCCGCCGTCGAGGATTGTCTCCAGAAAATGCACTCATGACTTTGATCTTTGGTGATGATGATGATGTTCAAGTTGTGATATTTTGTTACTTTCGGATTTTTAGGAATTTTTTTTTTAAACTGTTGTGATTTTTTTTTGTTTTATTTTTGTATGAGAAAACATATAATGTTGTGAATTTGATGTGATTGGATGGGGGTATATATTCAAAATGAGGAAAATTTCCAATTTGATCTTTTAGTTTATTTGAAGTTGATGATAACTTCTTTTTGTACGGTACATAAATTTCAAAGGAGTAGTAGTTTCGGGTTTTGAGACATAACACGAAGCTTAACTATATGGAAAGAGTCAAAAGAGATTATTAGTGTATAAAAATGACATTATCTTATTATATATATTTGTCATCCGAAAATGATATGTTTATAGCTGTCAAGATCATTAGATCAACATGTCAGGAACTTTGGTAGATCCAATGAAGATTGAGAATTCTAATAAAAATTCCTAGAAAATAAATTATATTCGGAGCTATAGAAAGAGAAGGTGAGTTGAGTTTTAAAAAAATAACAACAAAATTAAATTCGTTGTTGCAAAGTATTTATCCTTGCGAATCTTCCACTAGCAACCTTGTGAATGAATTCTCAAATCACCATTTTGTCCAGCAAAATCCTACCTATGCAAACTCACCAAGTTGTTTCTTGTCTGAGAAAGCATGCAAGGAAGGCATTTGAAGTTGGCAGTATGCTAAATGTAGGGGCAAATCTAGTATATACTACTATGACATAGTTATCCGGATATTGGTTTATGAAGTGATGTAAGGGGATCAGAACCAACCCAAATCCAATCCAAGAATGGATGAAATCACTAATTGTTTATATACTTCCAAATATATATATATATATATATATATAACGATCATGGAAGAACATACTTCTAATTAATTTTTAATCATTATATGTTGTTTTCACCTTTCTTTAGTTTGATTTTATTTCTTTGAAATATTGAATCATCACATTATTCATATAATAAACCAAAAAAGAAACTAAATTTTTTTTCTCGCATATGTTATAAATTTTCAATTTCTGAAGGACAATATTGAAATTGTGTGAAGATTCTCACGTAGGATACTTGGGTTTATATTAGTGGTCCATAAATATATTAAGAAGAAACTCAAAATGATGAGAAACTATCAAAGGATAAATTTTCACTTAACATGGTCCCAATTTTAAAGTTTAATTCGATATTTTAGTTGAATCACATCTTTAAACCGATTAAAATAAAAATTATAAATATTCCAACTTGAAAAAAAAGTTAAGCTATAATTATAAATCTTTTAACTTTATAGAAAAATATTGACTAGATGTATTATATGTTTAATATATTTAATATTTCTGTTATTGACTAGATTTATTATATGTTTTCAGTGATTGGACAAACTAAAAATTGTATTTATTTTCATATGCCCACAAAGCACAACCTCTGTCACAATTATCTTCCATATCCATGCTTGAAGAAATCTTTTTATATAATCCCTTTTGCATTTACAAATGCCAAACCCAATTTTCCCTCCAAAATTTTTAACATGACAAAATTCCATTTCTCCAAGAAACCAAAAAATCATTTTCCTTGTGCATAAGCCTTCTTCAAGTGCTCGTAGTTGTTCTTGGCATCGTGGATTCCTTTCTTAAGTTCCTCATACATGTTCACTGATGATTCTGCAAACTGGTTGAGTTGTCCAACGAATCCTTCCAAGCTTGTCCTAAACCGATCAAATCCCGGACCTCGATCCTCCACTGCCTCATCTGGCAACATGTGAGCTGTCAGATCGTTTTTGTTCTCACCAGACCGATGTTTCTTGGTGCGATTCTTTTCCTGACGTGGCAAGAACCTGGCCACATCAGATGCAAGTGCTTTAATGGAGCTCGAAACCTCTTTGGTAGGCAATTCTTCGAGTTTTTCTAGCCAGATGTCACAGGTTGCATAAATGGGAGGACCATAGTTTCTCAGTTGCAGCTGTGGCGCACCACGCCTTTTTCGTTTGGAGGATTTTTGTGTTAAGGCGACACATTTCACCAGCCACTCATTTATCGCTTTAATATATGATTTCTGGCCTGTGATCCACTTGGTGAAGCTTGAGGCCAACGCGCTGAGTTCATCTTCAAGGTGAGATGTTACTTGTCTGTGCACCTCCGACTGCATGTTGAGCTTAATGTTTCCGCCTCTGTAACACGCTTTGATTAACTGAAACTGAACCTTGTGGCATTCGAACATCACTTCCCACATACGACTTAACCTAATCACATCCAAGAAATAATGTTCAGGTGAAAATGAAATCAAAGGAATTGAGTATACTGGAGACAGTGACTTAAACACATACCCTTCAATGAGTTCCTCAAGTTGAGGCTGGAGCTCTTTGTCACGGAGTTCTTCAATCCGTCTTGATATGGAGTCGATCCTGTGAATCGCCACTCTGATTCTGGAGTGAAGGTCTTTCACAACTGCACGTGTCTTGTCTGTTCTTTGTGAACCTTTACCTTCTGATTCAAGTTCTCTCAAAATTCTGCACTTTTCGTCATACTCTCTCCGCACAGTCTGACTCCCCTGAAAACCGGAAGAAGTTAAGAAAACTTATTAAATACTCTCACTGCAAAATCTTGTTTTTAAAAAAAAAAATATATATATTTAAGGCACTATGAAGTACCTTAACTTCATCATAGAGCTTCCGCTCCCATGCATATAGTCTGTCTAGCGTTGAGGCATGGCTTCCAGCAATCATGCAAATATTTTCAAAGATATTGCTATTGAGCTCTTCCACATCATCAGAATTCATTCCTCCGAGAGGATTCCGAGAAGACGAGGATCGTGAAGAGTCAGTCCTATGCCAGGTCAAGTATTTCACCGAGTTCTGAGCAGGCTCTGCACATATTACTTAACCTGTAAACACTCCATACAATCTGCAACAATTGACCCAAAATGTAACTAAGTGTAATTACCTTCGGGTACATCTTTGGGATCGTCCCCACAAGAGAGACAGGTTTTGAACAGTGATGATGCACCGGAGCCATCTGCAAAAAAGCAGAGATATGTCATTTTTCTTTAAATACTCATCACAAAACAATCTAGATGCAGAGAAACATTAGATTAACTAAGGTGGAATTTGCTCATGCATATACGGGCAAGTAAGTCTTCAAGAAATGAGAATTATTACTTTCTTTTGACGGAACTATTGGACGGAAATGCAACTTATTGGCTTCAAGCATCCTAGGAACCTCTTTTCCAGTCTCTGAAGCTTTAACAAAGAGCAACTCTATCTCTCTCATGCTTGACAAGAAGTCCCTGGGAGGAAGCTTGTTCTCGGTGTGATCTCCCTTGTGTGGTGTTTTGTTCACTGGAGTGGCTGTTAAAGGCGTCACTGGTGGTGATAACTCAGGAGTTCTACTTTTCTCAGCATCTGAGAACTCGTTTTCAACTCCCTCTCTTTGAGGCAAAGCACGGTGCACTCTATTGAAGTTTTCAAAGCTTCTGACAAGTGTATCACTTGTGGGTTCATCAAACTCATCATCATCCGAATCTCTGGACGCTTCCCTTTCTTGAAAAGAAAAATTCTCACCATCAACCTCCACCTCTGGAGTTTCATCTTCTCCCTTCACGGATCTCGACACATGACCATTCCCAACATGAGAAGAAGAAAGCTGGTTGTCGATTGGATGAGAAAGACCAAAATAATCCCAAGGTGCTTCAGGTGGCATGGTAGAAGATTCATCAAATCGGGTTGGTTCCAGCTTTTCCATAGACCTGCTTTGTGGACTACTCGATGAGGTTACAGTGGCAACAATAGAAACCGGAGGTTTCTCTTCCACTTTTTTTGAAGAAGACCCTCTGAATTTCATATGATTGACCTGGAACGGACTGGTACTAGGAGGTGAGGGAGGAGGTGAATACGTGTCATGATGGGAATGCGAATGTGAAGCAGGTGGAGGAGAGTATGACAAATGAGAAACTGATTTCTCGATTAAGGCAAGAGGTTGTTCTGGTGTTGCACTAGTGGACGTGTACAAGGAAGATTCAACTGGAACTTCAGTCTCAGCAAATTTCCTGAGGGCAGTTCCGGTACTCTTAAGAGACTGAACGTATGAAACGTGAGCAGCAGCTAACAAACATCTTCCATCAAGTGCTTGTTGGACAAATTTTTTTCTTTCCCGACATAGCTGCAAGGCTTTATCTTCATCTATTCTGGATGTTGATGCACCCATTGTCCAAGCTTACATGCAAAAAAAGAGTTACAGAATTAGATTTACAACCTGCAGAAATGCAATGATACAAAAATTAGACCAAGAAATACTTGAATAGTTTCAAATATAGAAAAGAAAACTCTGAGTTCAGGACCTATTTGTGAGATACATCCTGCGAAATAGGCTTTGCGTGGGTTTATCAGTTCATACCAAGGGAAATGAATTCTGCGTTTTAAGTTATCTTGTTTTGGGCTATATTTTTATTAGTGATCCTGAACTCTAACAAAAACTACCACCACATAACAAACACAAAAAACGCTTCAAAAGAAGATAATATACTTTAAAGACTATCAAGTGGACTAGATTTAGTGAAAGAGGACTACCAAAATGATAGGAAATATCAAATATGATACAGACTGGCAGAGTTTCAGTGAGACTGTATTCTCAGCATCAATGCACCAACCCTAAGCAAATTGCATCAAGAGTTAAACAAATGAAATTATGTATTGCAGGATAGTTGCTATTAGCTATACATACATGTATGAATACAGAGAAGAAAACTCTAAGAAGAATCACCACTAACAGATGAGTACTAAGAAACAAAAGGAACAATTTTCTAGCTCCATCATACATACATACCTAAAAAGCAAGCATCTAGCTTCAGTTACAGAACAAAATTTCTACTTGGAAATCACAACGCAATCTGACCAGTTCCTTTAACCCTAGTAACCTATCCCGCTGTTATAACTTCATCAAATAAAGCTCTTATACACAAAGAGTAAAACTTTCACCGAACCAAGTTGCAGTTTTTATGAACCAATAGATGAGTAACAATAAGAATCAGACACAAAAAAACAAAAACAAAAAAGCAACTTTTATATGCCAATCGCAATCTTAGGAGAAATCCAAAAACTAGGACGAGCAAGGAACATAAACAAAGCCACACCGTAGCCAAACACCAAGCTGATGGAACAAATTAAGGATTTTTCTCAAGCGTAATCGTGAATCAAAACATGGAAAGTTAACTAATTTGACGAAACTGCAAAAAGGAGAGATTTTTATAGAAACCCAATTGAAATTGGACCATTAGAGTAGCAGAAAACCTAGAAAACGCGAATAGAGTGGCTTACCCACACAAGTAGAAAGAAACCCAGATGAAGAAACGGAAGAATTAAAGAGAGGCTCCTGAGCTTTGGAGTTACGCGACGAGAGGATCAAACGAAAACAAAACAAAACAAAACGTTTTCTTCTACAGGAGGCGAAGAAGGAGAGAGAGAGAGAGAGGTGTGTGTCGTGTGTGAGTCAGCAGCGAATCAGATGGGCAGAGAGAGAGAGAAAGAGAGAAAGAGAGGAATCTTATGCGGGAGGAGAAAAAGGGGTGTTGTGTGTGTGACTGACTTATTTACAAACAAAACAACATGCAATAAAGCAAATATTGCTTGCTTGTAAAAAAGATGACTTTGACGGATGACTCCAAAAACGGGAACTTTCTCTTCCCCTTGTTGTTTGTTATTCTCTCCGGGTTCCTTACACTTTTCTTTTTATTTCATTTTAAAAGATCTGTCTTTTCTTTTCATTAGTTATATAACTAGCATCCTTAATCTATTGTTTTAGTCAATTGCTTTATAGAATGGTTACTGTTTGAGAA
This sequence comes from Camelina sativa, assembly GCF_030686135.1. Lineage (NCBI taxonomy): Eukaryota > Viridiplantae > Streptophyta > Magnoliopsida > Brassicales > Brassicaceae > Camelina > Camelina sativa. Next base: position 31,919,755 of record NC_141886.1, read on the forward strand.
TTAACTTGATAATGTGTTTGTTAAACCACTGGTATACCACCAAAAGATATTTTTTTATATATATATACAACATTGTTAGTGATCTTTGTTCGAAATCTATTTTACTCTTTATATCCATAAAAATCAAATTGATCAGATTCTTGGTGTTCATAATTATTTGATCAACAACATAACTCATACTACTACTTACAGCGTTACAATTTTACTAAAAATAACTAATATAGATTTGCTAAGAAATTTTGCAAAGGATTTGCGAGCCATATTATTTTAGCTGATTTTTTTACTACAAATTTGCCAGGCTGTTAGACCTTTGCCAAAAACAGTTATTCTCACATAAAACGTGTTTACCGACTTCAATGTCGTTCGCAACTCCATCTATTATTATAAGTCCATGTCCTGCATGGTTTGGATGACACATGAATCCTTTTTGTGTCAAAAATGTACAAAGCATTAGATACCAGTTCTAAATGAAATAAGATAATTGCTTCTAATATCTAAACTTGTTGCGGTTCCCTATGCAGATAAACAGTGCGCTTAGTGGTGGGAAAAATACCGAGACTGAACAGGAAAATCTCGGAGCAAATCTCGAGGTACCAAATTCTTGGTTTCGCCTACTCTTCCCCCTTACTCTGTATAGTTAACAAAGGATATATATGATCTGAGTTAAAAAAGCTTATTTAATTGACTAATTAAGTAGAGTAGGCATGACCAAAATCTAACATAACTTTACCGTAGTCTTGTTTTCTGGTAATCTCTTTTCTACGAAATCACAGGTGGACATACCGTTCAAGTATTTGAGTTTCTTCCTTGAAGATGATTCTGAACTTGAACGCATTAGAAAGGTAACACTAGTCAATAAGTTTGTTATTAAGATCGCTACGCAGAAGGAAACTGTGTCGAAAGGTTTTTGAAAATTGTACTATATATATATATATATATAATTTTAGGAATATGGAGAGAAAGATGGGAAACATGCAATCAGGGGATGTAAAGAAGCGAGTCACGGAAGTCTTGACAGAAATAGTGGAGAGACACCGCAGGGCACGAGCTGCTGTTACCGATGAGGTAAAAACTTTTTTTTTTCTCAAACTATAAATAAAGATTTTAGTATCCGGAGTTTTTTTAAGAAAACAAAATTGGGTATCACAGATGGTGGACGCATTCATGGCCGTGAGACCTCTCCCAAGCATGTTCGAGTAAGTAAGACTACTCCTAAACCAGAAGAAACCCACTTTGGCAGCTCCTCGCAACTTCACGTCACATCTTTGGGTCTATAATTATTTCTCAAAATTGGATTTTAAGAGGATTGTAGCAGTGTGAAATGTTTTTTTTTTAGGGATTTGATTTGAGTCGATTCTCAAAATTCTTAGTGGGAGTCGATCGAACTTTCTTCTGTCACAGAAATACACTTACAGTTTTGTTGAGTCCTTGGAGTATATTTAAATCATATATATAAAAATAAGGTTTCACTCTCTTTTTATTGGCTGATTTTCATTTAATATTTTTTATTTTCATATTTTTATTTTATTTTTCTTTATATATCATAATTACAAAACCAGAATTACAATATTACTTGCTACTATTAAATGCAATTCACTTTGAAGTTAATCACCCACTTACCACCATTATGATTTTTCTAATTGATTGTGTCAACCTTCAATTGACAGTTACATATTGTGCAATTACTACAATAACGTATGAATTTTTTTTTTAAAAACTCATAACCCACAGAAATCTTATTTATTATAAATAGTTGCTCCTAGCTATCCTAACCCACAGAAAATATATGCAGTATACTCTAGCCTTTTTCTGGTGAAGTTGATTTGTTTCTTTTTTCTTTTTTTTTGTGAAGAGCTAATTTGTTGCTTCTGCTTTCATATTTCTCTATTATTTACAGATTCTCTATCTCCAAACTGTATATCTATATTGAGATTTGTTTTAAGATATGAATGTCC